>NC_039366.1:41285974-41585974 GCF_003573695.1 Papaver somniferum
TTTGGGGGTATTTGATAGACGCATTTATGTGTCTAATATAGCCCAATTGTATATAATATTTGTGCTCGATTTTGTACTTATTATGGTGTTTTATTTATTTGTAGGTGTTTTTGGAAAAATAAGGTTTTGCGGCGAAATTGGCTAAAATATGGCGTTTGGAGCTCCGTTGACAGTATACCGGAAGTACCCCAGAAATACCCCGGAGGAAGCCCGAAAAAGTCCGGAAAACATCCCAGAAAATTACTAAAGGCACCCAAGATTTGGTTATTTCCACCCCCAGGAATTATATTTCATCCCAACTTACTATTCGCACCCCATCAGAGGATAAGGGGCTTCCCTTCTCAAAATTCAAATAACAGAATTGGCGGGAAAAAGTCAATCACGTCTGCATGGTTTTGGATTTGATTTCTAGGCAGTTTTGAGAGAAATTCAATCGGGAAAATCGATTGGTCTAGGACTGGTAAGGCTAAACAGACCATATGCAAGTGATAGAATCGAAAAACTTGGGATGAACAATCCGTTAGAGAAGATCAAAGTTTAAACAGGGAGTGACGATATTTTAGGGATACTGTTGGGTCCGGTTTCTGGAAACTGACGGGAAACTACGTGAAGAATTGGAAACAAAATATTCGTATGACTATATGGATTTGATCCTATTTAATAGAGAAGATTGGGCAGCTCAGAAAACGCGTAAAAAAAAGAAAAATATTTCGAAAAAGATACGGAAGTTCTGTGGAGATTAACGAGAAGATTTCTTGAAGATTTTGTGGAGCTATCAAGAGTTTGGGAGGATTTGGAGCCGAGAGGAGGAAGAACAGGAAGCTGCAGGAAAGCTTCCTGCTGCTGCTCGAGGAGAGGAAGAAGACGAAGAACTGATGCTCCAGAAGCGTCGTTCTTCAACATCACCAGCAGCAGTTTCCTTGTGTCGCTGTTTACAACGCTGAGTTTGTATCGCTCTTTGCTACACTTCAGTTTTGTTTTATACACCGCAATTGTAACGCTTATAACTGTTGTGAATCTTTGTTTTAGCATTTTCTCATCTTTTAATCAACTTTTTGAGCTATAAAAATGTATTTTGAGAACATGATTAATATGAGTAGCTAAACCCCAATACTGGGATGATGGAGGAAGCCATATTTCACGCATATCATAATTATATTTAATTCTTTTTTTGACTACTTGCACTTATAATTAATCGTTTTAAGATTTTTCTTAATTTATTGTCATTTCATTTGATGGTTTATGCTTGGTCTTAGTACTTTTGATATGCCATGCTTTCGATTTACAATTAATCTTCTAAAAATCTACCTTGGCAAGAATGAGAGTCCTTATTATTTGAGCTATAACTGTTAGGAATAAATATATGAATCATGTGAATGATTAATGGTGGAATCCTGAGTCCCAGTATCTCTTGATCCTGTGACAAATTTTTGTGTATATATTTTTATTTATAAATCTTTTCAAGTCCGAGTAACGAATTCTTATTTACCGCAATCTTAATACTACAACAAGTTCGACCAAGCAATACTCTAACAATGTTCCGCTTTGTCAATTTTAACGACAAAACTATCAATATAGAAGGATAAATATTCTCAATCATCATTATACAGAAACATATATAGTATTATAATGTTCTCCAATGTTCATTTGTATCACAACTTTGAAGTAATACCACGGTGATATGTTTCTCCCCCTTAATCAATATTTACATCTTTTGCGGAATAGGTGAAACCTATAGATTATTAATTCACTATCCCTTACACAATGATCCGTAAACCATATGTATGTAGTGTGAAACTACTAATTAATTCTCCCCCTTTTTGTCAATAAAAATTGGCAAAGGTACGAAAATCATGGGATCGTAATGAATTCAACCAAAAGATATTTGAAGATTTAAGGAAGTTAGAGATAATACATAATAATATAGTTAACATGTAACTCTTCATATCAACTTTATTTAGATGATATCACATAGTAAGAAAATACTTAGTGCTCATCTAGGATATTGATGGGTGTCGTAGGCTCAACAAATTAATAATCTTATTTCCATACAATTAGCTGGTAATATAATGGAAGCAAGGATCGTTCCCACGAAGAGCAAGGAGTTTAGTTGTCAAAAATGTCACAAATGAGGGTTTTTGTTTGAGATTCAAAAGCTAAATAAATAATAAAGCAATGAGAAGTAATTAAGATTGCAAGCAAAATGGAGTGAGATGATCGAGGAATCCTTCTTCGTAACTAAATATTCATCAAAGTAGTATATTCATACATTCATCATTAATCATAGATTATTACTAACCGTAAGATAACAAATACGCTTAGCTATCTCCAAAATCCCTTAAGCCACTAGACAACAGGTACGCTTAGTCACCAGAGTCTATCCGTCTGAACCACCTTGAGGTACGCTTACAATATGTAATTCAGTCGAATGCTTTATGGTCTGTGAATTTAGGTTTAATCCTAGTAGTTAGACTCAGTACTCTCGGTCTACTTTCTAGTGTTGTGTTTACCCGATTGCTTTACGGAATCCCTCCGCAAAGTCTCACGTTCTCTACTTGTGTAAGAAATTATTCAACAATTACGGATATCCTAACCCTTATTAGCATTAGATTGAGTTAACAAATATATTAAGTTGGCCACCTAAACAATCTATCAATCAATCATATTCATTTTTAATAATAAACACAAACAATAATCATATGAAGAAATCAGAACAGATTCATATACTAAATCAAATCATATATAGTACTTAGAATTCATCCTCAATCAAATAAGTAAATTAGCTAGACATAATGGAGTTTATAGAAAGCAAACTGTAGTTGTAGAAGAACTCTAGCTACTGCTGCTTCTGTTGCAGGAGATCAGCCGCTGTCGCCTTGTTGCAAGAAAACTTTAGCTACTACTGACTCTGTTGCAAAAGATGAGCCACTGTCTCCTTGTTGCTATAACCTTTCTGCTACTAGTGCATATGTGAAGTCTTTATGCTTCTGTTCTTCTCTAGAGAATTTTATCGAGCAGTTTTTGGGCGTGAAAGTGAGGGTGAGGAGATATTTTTGGTTGCAATTTGGACCTCTATTTATAGCAATCGAACCCTGAAAATTCGAATCTGATAACCACACAACAATTCTAAACCGCCACGAACAATCCAACGCGCTTTAATCTTCACCATTCATCTTGAAATTCAACGGTAAAAGCATCACTCGGTGGCTGTTTTGCAGCTGCGGTATCAATCCAAAACCATTATCTGACTGAATTGTCGCTCAAGTCTTGACTTCCAAAGATTATCCAACCTCCACAAACGCGTATCGATGATTCCTTGTTTATCTTGGACGCGGAAATAACCTACAGAGTCCACAATAATCTCGGCAGCAACATCAGTTCCATCCTGTATTCTTGGTCGAATATCTTGCTAACAGCATATAAAACTCCTCAGGTCCGTGCTTATCTGTTCCTTGTCCAGCTCGAGGTCCAAATCTTCCAAGATCGAGCAACCAATTCTTTCTGATCAACTTATCATGAACAACAGCACCAATGTCCCGCTTCTTCATTTCTTTATTGCCAACGGCAGCAGCAAAACCCGAGTCATAACTGATTTGAATCCCAGCTCGAGTTCTGCTCCATCTTGACCTTATTTCATCGTGAATGGGAGCATCATCTCCTTCTCGTCACCATTATGATGATTACTTCCAATGAGTTATCATCTTCTTCTCATCTCTTATCCGTCACGGCAAAGCCCGAGCATCACTGCTTCTCTTTTCTTCAATCGCCAGTGATGCTCAAACTTCATCAACAGCTCCTTCTTACCACTGCCAATGGCAGCAACTACTCTTTCATCTCTTCACATTACCATCAACTCATTCCCAGCAACATCGAAATCATCACGAACAAAGGCCAGCACCGGCACAATCCCCATCCTTTCTGTTTCATCTCAATCACCATGAGCTTCTACATCAAGACAGTGTTCTGTTTCGAGCTCAAGTGTCGTGGTTGGCAGCAACAACAACCTCAAGTTTATCATCACAGGAAACTCGAGAATCAGTCATCGACCCATCTCATCTAACAACAACCCAATAATATTCTCGAACTCCGAACCCATATCCTTTAGTCTCTGATCAACTCCATCGCTCACCACTTCCCTGTTAATCTTCAGTACGGCAACATGAGACTGGCCGGCAAACTCATCGTGTTCTGTTGAGGGAAAGAAGATGATGGTGGCAGCCCTGAACTGAATGGCCTGGTGTCCTTAACACTATTTGAATTCTAACTTCCCCTCAGTAAATGACATGACTTCCTTTAGCAGTTCCTTTGAAATAGTCACCCCTTAACAGGATGACTGCCCCTTAACGTACAATGGGATGTTAATAGAACTTCCCTTTAAAATGACCATATTACCCTTATAATCTTCCAAGTTCTTGTTTTGTTCGTAACTTCTTCATACGAACTCAGAAAGACTTCGTTCTTTCGTCGTTGACTTCATCTTTCTGTCCTCTACAAAATGATGGCTAGAAATCCTCCATTTGAACGAGTTACACTAGTCTTTGGCCCTTCTTCACTTGTAGCCAGCTTCTTTTATTGTACAATTAAGTGTCAATTCACTTCTTTCAGATGATATACCTAATAAAACACAAATAAGAGAAAAAAAGCGTAATGTACAATAATTTGCAAGAATATAAACAATTACTAGCATGGAATTAACACTAAATATATGTAAAATATGCACTTATCAGATATTTAAGATACAAGCATCCCCTGTAAATTCGACAACCACACACCCCACAAAGATATAACAATTAAGCACAAGTTCAATTAAGAACTATCCCCCATTTGATGTCATTCCCAAGAGAACAACATGAGTGACCGTACTTTGAAAAAGAAAGAATTTTGTCAGACATTAACAAAGAGGACTAAGCTTTTGATGACGATGGATACAAATTTTCTTGTGAATTTGTTAATGCCCATAAAAATCCTTTACTGGTAAAAGTCGTCGTGTTGTTCTCTTGGGAATGACATCAAATTGAGGAGAATTATTTTGAACTTTTGCTTAATGGTAATATCTTTGTGGGGAGTGCCAATGTGGAATTGTAGGAGATGCTTGTGACTTATGTATCCTTGACGCAAACCGAGATTTCTTGGTTGAAACCATCTAAACTAAAAGTTGGTGTATGTTCTCTAGTCTTGAAACTCTTTTGATTAATTCACGATTATCCTGATCTTTCGCCTTTGCCAATTTTGTTGACAAAAAGGGGAGAATTATTAAGTAATATCTTACTACATTACATATGACTTTACGGAGCATCATGTAAGGGGGAGTGAATTATTATCTATAGGTTGTACCTATATTGCAAAAGTAGTATATATATTGACTAACGGGGAGAACATATCACCGTAGTATTGCTTCAAAACTGTGGTGTAATTGAATTTTGAGGAAGGTAACAATACCATGTTTCTGTATAACGAATAATGAGTAGAGTATGTTTACCTCATTTTATAAAAGATCTAGGCGAATATTCTCATAAGTTGTTACCGTTACGGATCTTCAACAACAACGGTGCTGAACGAACACATGCATAACCATAGAAGAACTTGAAGTACGAAGAATTCAAGAGCTTTTTGAAGAACCAAGGAAATCAAGCATAGTGGATTTTGAGATGAAAGATTATTTTATTTTAAATCCATATGTATTTGAATATTTTTGTCAATAAATTTGACAAATAGGGAGATTGTTAGAGCATTGCTCAGTTGAACCCCAAAAGTTTATCTATCTTGTTGTCAATGTTAGATGATCAAAACTATATCTTGATTTTCAGTGTACTAAAGTCAAGTCTCAGACTAGGATTAGTAGTGTGTAATTGAGTATCAGACATCGCTGAATAACCCTTAAAGATTAAAGATCGAAGATCAAACGAAGACATCAAAGACATCAACGACAACTTCATAAACGAAGATCATGCAAGCTATACAATTCATCCCTTGGAAAATTGGTGTAAGCTTCATAAGGTTGTTTTCTACCACTTTTGTTCTTCGTGAACATGAGTGAGACAATAAAACTTAGTTTTGGGGATCACAATGCACGAGTTGGTAATAATCTTCTTGATAGTTACACAACTTTTAATCTAGGTTAATTTAATAATTCTTGTCTATTCTAAGGTCCTTCTCTTCTGATATAAGGTCATTCAAGAATTGTTGAATAAACCCTAGGTTTCATAGATTTCATTTCACAATCGTAAATTTCTTAAGAAGTTTTAACAAGATATCTCTAGATTTATTCTAGTTGTGCTTATTGTAGAATAATTAGGATTCCCTTCAAGTTTTGAAGAGTATAATCATTCCTAAGTTTGATTTGATATTACTTTTACCTTGTAATTATTCAAAACAAACACAAGATTTCCAAAAACTTGATTCACATCAAAAGGGAAACCAAAACCGGTGTTTTGTGGATTCAAAACCCAAAAGGTCTTCACTACAGCTGAAGCAACTCTTGGGATGTAAAGGACGTAAGCTAAGGGAATCAAGTACGTAGATCCTTGCGAAATTCAAGAGATGTAAGAATCATGGCGTAAATGAACTTCTTGGAGGGTGGACTCGGTCTCAACTACATTCTAGTCCAAAGTCTGATAGTAGGCTAGTGTTTGTAGCGGTTTAATACGACTCGGTGTTCAAACTGGAAGAGGTCCCGGGGTTTTTCTGCAGGTGCAATTTTCCTCGTTAACAAAATTTCTCTGTGTCTTTCTTTACTTTTTACTTCCGCATTATATTTGTGTTTGATATAATTAAAGTTAAAGCAAGTGATTCGATAAACAACCTAGATAGTTTGTAACTAAAACTGTATAAAACCTACAAGACTTCTTCTTGAGAATTGTATCTTGAAATAAAAATTACAAGACTTGTTCTTATTAGAATTCGGGTCACGTACTTCTACGGTACATACTATTGTCTTAGATATTGATTTTTGAGATCGTCAAAGAGTTCTTATACTCAATCAGGTTCACGAATCTTTGATTGGAACTACTGATTGTACAAGAAAGATAAATTGTATATACTTATTGTTCCAAGATTATTAAGTTGGTCTACTTGCAATTGTATTAGGTTTTCTCTTATGGGTCCAAACGAAAAAGTTGGTGGTTTATTTTGGTACCCCTCTCGTTTTCAGTATGCGTAATTCCCTTTAAAATAAATTGTTCTTAATCAAGATTGTTAATAATATATGAACATCCATTGCTTGAGTCGTATTTCGAGAGATTTATCAAGACAATCTTGACTCAAAATTTCTTCTTTGTAATATTAAATCTACTAAAATCATACAACGTTGTGTTTTTAAGATAGAATGATAAAAATTGTGAGTAAATAGGATGGTCCAGTCTTCACATTCCTTTTTGTCGACAAAGTTCTCCAAATGTCCAACATTGCTAATAGGGGGTACCATTTTGCTTGGGGTATACCAGAACATGTATAGGACAAAATATCCATTGCTTTTGGGATGGTACACCTCCAAACAATATGGTATCCCCCATTAGCAGCCTTGCAAATATCTTCGTTCAATCTTCAAGGATTATTCAGTGATGTATGATACTCAACTACCATTATTTAATTCTAGTCCGAGACTTAACTTTAATGGACTAAAAATTAAGATATAATTTCGTGCAACTAACATTGAAGACAAACTTGAGATAGAAAAACTTGCTAAGTTCGTCCGGACAATGCTCTAACATTAGTTTTACAAGTAAATACTTTGTGGCATACGTGAAGTCCAAATTTGGTTTCCATTTTGTTCACATAGTCTTTGACCGTAGGCTAAAAAAATGTCAAACCCTCTTTTTATATTTTAATGGGAATTTTGATAAAATACCCCGATATATGAATACCCACTAAAAAAATGCCCCCTTTTCTTAAAAACTTTTTAAACTGCCCTTACAGTCTATTTTCACGTTTTAGGCCCACATATTAAGTCAATCGTAACTGGTGAAATTACCATAAACCCCTACACTATCTCTAAGAGGAAGAGAAAATTTAGCCGACACTATTCCTCTTCTCTTCTGTTTGTTTTCTGTTTCTTCTTATTCTTATTCTTATTCTCCATGTTCTTCGCTCCTGTGGTTCTGAGAGTGATTTTGAGAGTATAAGATCGAGAGAAGGGGATGGGGGTGGTGGGGGGGTGGGGTGGGGGAGTTTAAGGAATGGATGGTGGTATTGATTCTTATAATCAACTCGAACTCAGGAAAAGTAAATCATGTAACAAAATTTAGGGTTTGTGGTTTATCTTTTGATTTTATGTGAAATTAATCATGCTACTAAAGAATAGAAAATGGATTTTCAGTGATGAAGATGATAAAGAGGGATTACTAGTTGATTTTAAGCTTTAGCGAGGATTTGAAAGAGATTTAGGATTTTTGGTGATTGAGTAACTTATAGGAAATTAGAGGATGGGTTTTTAAGATCGATGGAGGTTTTGAATCGTTTGCAGTCAAGAACACAAAATGAAGAAATCAATTGGGTTTTTCATAACAATTTGACTATGTTGTTGTTATCAACAGTGAGGACGAGAAGTTGTGGGTTTGAATTTGTCAGAGAAGATGAAGAAGGCGATGAGTAAAGTCAGAATTTGATTGAGGTGATATCCTGCGATCTGTTTCTGCAGAAATTGAAGCTACGGTTTTTGGTCTCCAAATTAGATGGGTGTTTACTGGTTTGATGTTTCTGAGATTGGAGGTAGCTGAGTCCGAATCTAAGTGAATGATGTTGTATTTTGTATTAAGAGTCAGAAGAACAATGGTGATGGTGGTTGAGATCCAGATAAAATGTTGAGAGAAGGGTTTGAACCATGGAGTTGATGTTGTTGTTGTTCTGGTGAATGCAGGTGGTCTGAGATGATATTGTAGGTGGATGCCTTAGATGTATGCTTAGGTCACAGGAGGTGGATATGCTGGTGTCAATTGGTATGAGCTGAATTGATTGTGCTCGAGTTGGTAATGCAGTTGCAGTTGGAGCTGTTGAATCCGTGACTGAGATGAAGTTGCAGTTATGAAAGCTGAGCTGGACTTACTGACTGTAGAGAGGTATGTCATGAGGTAGAAGAGAAATGAGTTGTTGTCGAAAATTAGCTGTGGTGCTATTTTATGAAGTTGTAATGGCTAGAAGAGACTGACAAGGGAAGTAGATGAATGCTAGGATGTGCAGATGTTTTTGTTGTTTCTTGAAGTGTTAGATGAACTAAATGGGTTTATGATGCATTGAGAGTCACAAGATGGATTTGAATACAAGAAGTTACATCAAGAGAAGTTAATGGATGGATTGTGTGTTGAGAGGGTGCAATTGCAGGTAGTATCCAATGGTGGTGTGTAAATGAGTAGTTGTTGGTGGTAGTCAGGTTATGCTTTGCAGTACATGGAGTACAAGATGGATTTGAATACAAGAAGTTACAGCAAGAGAAGTTAATGTTGAAGCTGGATGCTGAGATGAGTTTCGGCAGTTTGTGAGAAAGGAAGAAGTTAAAACCATTAAAAATGGTAAGAGCTAGGAGTTGCAGGTGAATAAATGTGTGTGTAGATGGAATGGTGGTTGAATGGGGATTGATTAAGAAGTTGAGCTCAATATGAGCTAGGTAATATAGCATGGTAATGGTATGAGCCTGTGGCTTGAATTTGATGAAGTTGCAAATGGAGCTCGGTTAGGAATTTATGCAATGTTGAATTGCAAGATGAGGTTTGTGCATGGCCGTGCAAATGACCTTTAATCGACTCGGCGTTTCAAATCGGCGATTCAAGCGGATTCATCTCTACTCAGTAATAAGGGCTTTTTAGACATTTTTATGCTGCAACCTAAGTGTTAACAGCTACTGACTGTCGTTTACCGTTTTATGGGTACTTTAACAAATTTCTAAAAAACGAGGGAACTTTTTAGTGTAAAGTGAAATGCAGGGATACTTTATCAAAAAGCCCTATTTAATAGCTTTGTCTCTATTTTGTTTGTATCAATTTTTATTTTTTTATTATTTTAATTTTTTTGCTAAGAAACACATCGATGCATTATTAAATTAAAAGAAAGTTACAGACATCAATTATAGGCTCCTTCCTAATCAAGTTGTCCAAAAAGGAGGAAAAGAAACCCAACTATCTTTTATATATAACTTTCTAGCCCGACGACAAGCCGGTCAGCTAGCTTGTTCTTAAGACGCTTATTATATACAATTTTAAAACTATTAGTCCTATTCCCATGCATATGCCAAACACTGATTTTTGGCATATATGCACCCATTATGGTTATGCCAAAGTGCCAAAATCATATGCATATATGACAGGAATAACATATAGGCACACACGACAGAGTTTCCAGCGAGCGATAGAGTTTCCGTCCCTCGATGGTCAAGTCATCTCTCGCTGGTTATTAAAGCGCCAACGCTAGTCAAGCTATCGCTCGTCTCTCTGATCATCGCTTATCAGATCTTCATCCAACTGCTACTATTTTCCCCCCTATAAATACCTAATTTCATTCTCATTTCAACTCACACCAGAATTTCTAAATCTCTCCAGAATTTCTCAATCTTCTTCTTCAAATCTAAAACAATCACTCCTTCTTTTCAACTCTTTATTTCTTGTAATGTGGATTCACAATCTCAAAGTCAAGACAAAGGAAAAGGTAGAAAAAACAAAGTCCGTGGTGCAAAATACAACATGACAGAGGATGAATGCATTTGTCGTAATTATGTTTATTTTACCCAAGATTGTATCGATGGTGCACAACAACATGGTAACACCATGTGGGAAAATATATTTCATAAATATGAAGAACAAACTATGAACATCGATTCTCGTGATGCAAAAGGATTGGCAGAACACTTCCTTGTAATCAACAGGGAAGTAGCCGCTTATGTTGCATTGATAATGCAAGCCAAAAGAGCCGGCAAGGAGAGTGGTCGGATGGATGTTGATTTTGAAAGACAGGTTCGTACAGATTGGCAGCAAAAACATGGTAAACAGTTCGCTTTCGAAAGTTGTTATCAAACTAGGGTATGACCCGTGCCGTAACGGCACATGAATTGATTTGTTGTCTTGTTGCTGAAAGTTAGCTTTCGTACATGTTTGATCAACTTCCTATTTGAACAAATTGCGATTTTTTTTTGTTTTTTTTTCCTTTTTGATTATATAGACCAACGGTACCTAGTACACCTCCTAAGTCATACATTTTGGATTTTTATACATCCCCAACCTCCCTACTTGAGAAAGCTTGAGAACCACCAGAGCACTTGATAACCTACGTATTGAACTAACAATTTTATTTCTTTGGAAGAGGGGTTACAAATGTGCCAACTATTAAAGATAAACAGCAATCACGGCAGAAATGCAGTTCAGCACTAATACTATTACTTTTGAAATATTTGTATTTTGCATATTTCGTAGTTAAGTTGTAATCCACACTGCCTAATTTTATTGATAATTGCAGTAACCAGCTATACATGCCCATCATATGGGCAACACTCCTCAGGTTTCACTAATACACACGTCTAAACAAAACATGAATAAACCCTACCGAACAAATTAGTCAGTGTCAGCAAATTAGTCTTAAAGCGGAAAAATTAATACAAAAGACCAAGCCTCTGCCAAATCACCAGAAAGAACACCAATATCTTGCATCCCAACTTGACCCGACACGGCGGATACCTTGAGGGCATGAAAAAACCATAAAATTTGGTGAGCTAGTAAAACACAGTCGTACATGGGACATGACGACCCTTTCCAAAAATATTCATTTGATTATAATCTAATCAGGGCTCTACTCTTACTTCGACTATACACATTAGGGGTCCATGGCTTCGCTTTACTGTTTTTTATTAGTTTTCTTATTATCTATATAACAAATTGAAAGGACAAATTAAAATTGTAGTAGCCTACCTTGATGATCATCTCTGCAATGCATATAGAGAAATGCACCAGAAAGTTGCACGAAACAATCTGTCATCTGGAGGGAATGTTTTTATTTGAGCAAGAGTAACTGCATCTCCCCCAACCAAATTAACCTGCTAGTTATTTCCAGTGTGCCTTCTAAGTGTGTGAGGAACCAGATAAAAATATCATCATATCTTGATTAACTGCCCATCACTTGGTCACCTAAAAATGGTATTAACAACTCTTATTCCGTAAGGATCTCATTGATACAATAATCAATCAAAATCAATACATTACTCAAAAATACGCAACCATTCTCTTAATCCAAAAATGTTAAAATGAAATGCGAAAGTCATGCAACAAATTGGTACCTTTATCTTGGCAAGTGGATCAACCTTATCACAACCTTTAAGCAACCATTGTGGGTAACCACCACTCCATATTAACGAAACCGCTTAATCGATTGTTTGTTGATTGCTTTTCATCCATTTCCTTCCGTGCAAGCTCGTAAGAAGGTCATGGAACTTAGTGGTGAAATCCATAAGAACCTCAAATATGCCCCCCTTGAATGGACCGAGGGGTGAGAATGGATAAGCCTATCATTGGCATCTTTACTGGAAGGAGCAATCATCACCTCATGAACTGCTGACACCCTTCAAAACAGTTGCAGAAAAACAGAAGTCATATAAACTAAAATTGGGATACTTCATGCTCAAGCCAAAAACTCAAACTTTTGTATTCCGTTAAAATGTGATAGTCAAACAGGGACTGTTAGCTTTCATATTCAAATATTCAAATAGGTACACATCTTTATAAACTCGAGATAGAATCCCATGCCAACAAAAATATAGAGGAACCTCCCTGCATAGTGTGGCACCATCCATGGAAGAAACCGCTGATACGATCTTGACACAGAGTATCTACAGTTGCAATTAAGCAAACTACCTTAAATCTTCTTCACTCAATCGTGTCAGTCATGTGCTCTCTGTCCGATTGGTCTAGAGAGAACCCAAGCAAAATCCGACTCCCAATTAATGTGACCTCCATGCTGTAACCAACTTCCTTATAACTAATGTGTTATTATTTCACCAAGCAAAGTATTGCACTATTGCTCCTACATCTTTATCATTAATACAGAAAACGAAATCTGGACTATGATTTGTGTGTGACCGGATCTCTAAAACATCTACAGATATTTTAGGATGTATGAAATTTATTTGGGGACCATCCAAGTTGGGGTTGTGAAGAATGTGAAAGTCATACTCAGCTAAATGCAAGAAGAATAAATAACAACAATGGTGGTGAGATATCCTTGCGTGCAGCTGCTTAACAATCATGGAAAAGTTGGATAACACTGTAGATCAAATACGATAACACAAAACCTTATTTGTACACCTAAAATTTTTTTTTTGCATAAATCCCCAGACATAGCAATACTACAGTTAAAGAACGAACAAGAGAGAGGATAGCACAAACGCGGAAGCATAAAAGACTACATTCATAATAATTCGATGTGTTAACATTCATGGCTCAACAACCTATTTATATTGTTCACAAACTTGACTACCACTCAAGACACTTTCCTAACTAAGATCAAACTCTAAACATAGACACTTTCCTAACGTAAACCAATTTCCTAAAATACAAAAGACTTGTTTAGCAAATAAACGTGTGTTACTTAACACACGTACTGTATGCCTTAACAACTACTCAATTACCTTGGCATTGCTTCAGCCATCTTGGTTCACGTAATGGTCACTGTTATTTGTTGTATTGTTTGCTGCAAGTCTTTTGCGCATGAAATGGATATAAGAGATGACAGACCATCAGTTGCATCTTTGATGTGAACTGAAAATCTAGCAGATAGCAGATTACCAAACACTTTGACAAAATTATATGCAAGTTTGACAATGAGCTCAAAATACTCACTGTTTTTATTCGAATATCTTCTTGTGTAAAATCACATAATTGCTACTACTGATAACGATGAATGAGTAATATCTTCCTTAATTATTATTACAATCTGTATTCCCATGTCTTTTTACAATAACAATGACGACTCTTTGACACCTTTAGAAGGATTCGTGTTCCTGAATATTGCACTAACTATAAATAACCATGTTTAATGCTTTCTCAATAATCTCAACATCTAAGACTTGGGTTTAAGCTGAAAATCTTACTATTTGGATTGGCAGAGTACGCAAAATGGGGAACTGGGAAAGCTGAAGATATTTGGCAACCAAAGGAAGAAAAAAAAAACTCAATTAGTCATAGATTCAATATGAAATGATATTGAACTTGAAAGAAAAGATAGTAAATTTACTTCTAAATCAATCTTTTACCTAATGACCGTGACAATTTCGCTTGCTTTTAAGTTATTACAAGCCTCTAACCCGGTGCATACACACCGGATGCATAAAAGTAGAAGTTTATGTGCAGTCTCTGAAATGTTATTTTGTGAAGCGTAATTATAAGCAATATCAGAGAAGGAAGCATGATGCTCACCTTATTCATTTTATTTATAAAATTTGATGGAAAAAAAGACATATTCTTCTAAATACTCCAATAATATTAGCTTCTGAAAACAACCAAGCCGAAAGGGAATTACCATCCATGTGTTCCTTTTATTCTTTTAACTACTTAGGACAAAATGTTGTGTCCCTATTAAGGCATATTATTTTGAACACCAACAGTAAGAGCTAATTCTATGTTGGAATGTATTCTTCTCTATTATCTTAGCAAAATTTGGCCACTACATTAAACATTTCAAAATCACATTTATTTGTGAGAATGATAGTGTTCTTGAGGCTAAAAAAATAGCTCCATTGGCATCAACATTTGCAGTAATTATAAAATTTTACTTCCATTGCAGGTAAAGAGAGGATCGATCGTTGATTATTTGATATAGTAGTGATTAATTATAAAACAGACGTATCACCTTTGAAGTTTGTCATTGAAACTGGCTATAGCCGTGTACAGTGGATTATCCCCATCAGTTCTGTTAATGTGAACTCCATTTGCTGAACATATAGCCTGCACATTTAATCATAAAGATGATGTTGCAATTATTATTTTTGGCCTTCCCTGAGCACTAAAACACACAGAGTGGAGATCAAGTTTTTCTCTTCTTTCTTTCCCTTCTCTTCTTTTCTCTGTAAATGCTTTCCCTGTAGTCTGTTGCTTCCATATTCAATTTCTTGTCGTCCTGATCACAATTTGTGCATACTTTTGTTTTTTGATACATCTCATTGTGAAAAAAGAACAAACAAAAAATAACGATAATTATGTGTATTTATTTCCTTCAAAATATATAAGTATTTTCTATTGCGTTACCTTGTGAGTTGTGATTGTGGATCGTCGATTGAATGCAAAGTTGCCATAGACGTTTATTTCTTCACTTGGTTAGTCGTTGCGCAACGTTCTTGAAAAGAAGTGAATCCACTCGGCTACTTGTTTATTGCCCCTTTTCAAGCATATATGGTCTGCAATGTACATAGGAGGAGAAATTGGGCGGCAAAACAAAAGAAATAATTGTAAAGTAAAGGCCATCAATCCATTTCAGATTATTGTTTTTTTATTATAACTCCAATCATCCCGTGGGGTACTACCTTCAATCGTTACTTCCTATACATACTTCTGCATCTTTCTTGGATAATCTTGCTCAGTCGCACATATGATTTGCAATTGATTTTTGTTGCTGCTAGTGTCAATTGGATCTTCATTCTCATTGGCATCAGATAAGCTTTGCCATTCCGGTGGTTGTCCAGACTAATAAAACGTAGTTCAAGTATATATTGTGACACCAATCTGGAATCTCTAAACGTATCTACTCTTGTCATGTCGAACAATTTCGCAAATAGAAACTAATAATACATTATTCTAATTAATATCTTGGTTATAGACTGAATAACTTTTGGATACACAATGGAAATTCCAATTGCCTCTTTCCAAATAAGATCCTAACAATGGCTATTATTTTTTCTTTATAAAAGATGAGTTTGTTTTCCAGATTTGTTCCCTAATCGGATGAGTAGAGAATGATTGCGGTGCAAAACATAAATCTTAATATCAATGGATGGTGATGAATATCTTTCGAAAAGAGGTTTTCGTGAAGAGATTTTACTGACGCAGATGAAGATAAATCCATTATTTTGTAGTATTCGAAAATTAACCAATAGGAGATGCGTCGTTTGGATTTTGGAGACTTGCACCATGTTTGTTTACTCCTGACTCATCTGAGTCGTCTGGATCTGAATCATCTGGATCTGAGTGAAATCACCTGACTCATCTGGATCTGAGTCGATATGTTTGTTTTGAGTCAGATCTGACTCATCTGATTCGGAAATAAGTGAGTCAGTGGTTTGGTCCCATGAGTCAGGGGTATTTTGTTACCTGACTCAAATGAGTCCGAGTCAGGGGTTATGTCTGAGTCAGAGGTCGAGTCAGATCTGACTCAAAATGGAAAACAAACGGTATGACTGCTGACTCGGTCCGAGTCAGGGTTGACTCAGATTCAGACGCCGAGTCAGTTGCAAACAAACAAGTTCTTGGAAACTGAAGTATTTTGTCTGAAGTACAAAATAATTAGCGTCGGTTAGGGTTCCTAGCAAAGCAACGTTTGGATTGAGATGAGTTGGCCATGATGACATGGAAAAATAGGATGACATGGTTTAACCACGTAGCAGATTGATTATGGCTGCGCCACGTGGCGTTTTGGGGTCTCTTATTATAAAGAAAGATTGTTGTTCTATTGAATGAGTTACAACGTCGGATATATTGTAGCTACAACAATTGCTTCCCCAATTTAAAAGCAGATAAAATCGCCACTCATTGAGTAGAAGCTGACAAAACTACATATCACAAAGAAAATAGAGGCAACCTTTAATCATAAGAAAATCCAAACCCTAAAGAACATGTTACTGCAAGAATGATCCTCAGCGTAACTTCCACCAAATCCAACCTAAATTTTGAACAACGAAATGAAATAAGATGGTTAAAACAAACTCTAATCCAGTCCCCAAAAGAAGTAGAAAGAAATATTATTTATGCATCTACCAGAGATTCAATATGAAAAATCCAATTGAATCATCCTTGTCTATGTTTTTCGATTCAGAGGTTTAGTTTTACATTGGTTTCTGAAGTGTAACGCCTCACATTTATGAGTGAGATAATCGGAAACAGTTTGAAACGCATGGAGTTGAATGTGAACTGTAATGAGAAGAATTAAGACGTGGAAAGAGTTAGGTCGAGCGTAAGTTGGGTGTTAAAATATCTGGTTCGATCTTGGACGTCTTTTATCTCCCCAAAATGTAGAGCTCCGTTCAACACGTAAAACCGTGGAGGAGGGTTTAACACACATTAGTGGGGAAATCTCCGCCATTCTTTATTATCCAAACTGTAGAGAGACGTCGATGTAGGAAAACACCATTGTCCCTTATAATATAGATTTTGAAGGTGTTGAACAAATATAATCCAGATTTCTTATTAACTAATCAACAAGTACCTGAAAGGTCACCATATAATTCTTCTCCCTCAACACCAAATTCTTCACCATTTTCACCAGGTCCATCAAATTCTTCACCAGATACTGCAAGAAACCTAAAAGGTAACTTAGTTTTTAAAATTTTGATGATGGCAAGAGAAAACTGCCAAGGAGGAACAATGCAAGACTAGCTAGAAAATTAGCTCAAGAAGGAGGGAGTTCCGGTGGACTTAACATGACGGAGTTTATGGAACATCAAAAAACCGTCAAGAAGCAAAGAGCAGTTGATAGGAAATTTCAAAACAGGGAGAGTAAAAAAAGTCGTCTTTATCGAAAAAAATTCGGGTTTGACTATGATAAGCATAACATTCTTCAAGCTAACACTTCAATTATGAACGTCCAACAAAAACATGTGTGGAAAATTGAATTTGACAGAACTCAAGCACAGATCGAACAACAAGATGGATTTACTAACAACAATGGTGATGATGATGATGATGGAACTGATGATGAGTTTGATGTAGTATTTCCTCTAATATGTATTTAATTAAGTTTTAATTTAAAGTACTGCATTTTAATTTGATATGTTATTGTTGCATTCTACTTAATATTAGTTTGAAATGAAAAGTTGATTAATTTTAAATGTTAATTCCATTAACTTAAATAAGTCTATTGCTCATTAACTTAAATAAATTTATTGTTCATTAAATAAAAATACATAACTTAAGAAATTAAAATAAATTACTTAAATAAAAAAAAATTACTTAAATTAAAATACATAACTTAAATCAAAATACATAACTCATTGTCTTCCATGCTCTACCCAAAGTTTCAATCTCAAATCTTCTCTTACCCTGTCATACAAATTTCGGTTATGAATGTAATTAGTCATTTGAGCATAATTCCTTACAGGGACGCCTCTTTATGGTCGAATATCCGGCCTTAAATCTTCATCTTCATATTTAGTCCACTCCGGATCACGATGGGTTTCCTGAATTACCATGTTATGAAGAATTATGCAAGTGAGCATAGTTTTGTGCATTTTACGAGGACTCAACCTACGATACGGACCACAAATGATAGCGAACTTCTTCTTTAAAATTCCAAAAGGGCGTTCCACATCCTTCCTCGCTGCCATTTGGGCATAGTTAAAATGCCGGTATGAACGTCCCCATGCACCGACAGGAGGCTGGTGGTAGCATTGAACCAAGGTGGACCATTTTGGGTAGATAACATCCGCAAAATAATAACCATGAGTGTACTGGTGGTCGTTCATCATGAAACGGACTTGGGGAAAAATTCCATGCTTCAAATCTTCAAACAGAGGCGACTTGTGGAAAACATTGATATCATTTTGTGAACCCGGAAGACCAAAAAAAATGTGTCATATCCAACAATCATAAGAAGCAGCAGCTTCAAGGATAACTATTGGTTTTGGATAATGACCCTTATATTGACCGGCCCAATAAACATGGCATCCTTGCCATACCCAATTAGGGTTGTCAATGGGTACCCATTGCCCGGAACCGGAACCGGATCTGGTAGACTTGGGTCCGGTTTCGGATCCTAAAGTTGGACTCATTAGCAACTTAGGACCCGACGGGTAATTACCCGATTAGACCCGAATCTAAACGGGTCCAAACGGATAATACCCGTTGGGTACCCGCGGGTATCGGGTACCCGTTTATTCATACTTTTATTCATGTTTTTGCTAGTTTTAGCTTTGATATTTTACTCGTTTTAAATTTTTCTCTTACATTTAATCTTTATTTAGTACATTAATAAGAAATAATAATAAACTTTATAAAAGTTATTTAAATCCAAGCCAAAAAGAGACAAATATTAAGTTTTTGAGGTTTTTTAATAGTTTTCTTAAGACCCAATGGGTATCCGGGACCGGCGGGTACCCGGATATTTAAACGGGTCCGTTTCTGGATCCACAAGTGTAGGAACCGGACCCTGAACCGTTAGGACCCGGATCCAACCTTTATAAGTAGGGTCTGGGTCCGGGTCTAGTGATACCCGGGAGGACCCGGACCCGTTGACACCCCTATACCCAATGCATACAATCGAGACTACCTAGAATTCATGGGAATCCCCTTTCCTCATTCTCCCATAGTATTTCTCTAACATCTTCCTCGGTTGGTTTTCGTAAATATGTTTGACCAAAATGATTAATCATTACTTCACAAAACAATGAAAGGTAAGTGAATGAAGTTGTTTTACCCATACGAAGGTACTCATCGTTCGCATCCGATGGAGTGCCATAACCTAGAATCCTTAAAGCCGAAGTAACTTTTTGTTCAGGACTATGCCTCTAATATTAAGTGCATCAAACTGATAATTAAATTGAGGTTCTACTCGACAAAGCTCTTCAATAATCTTTATCACTAGATGACGAGGCATACAGAATCGACCTTGAAAATTTTGATCGGAGTACATACAATTGGGAAGAAAATAATCGTGCATCAGCTTCTGATGGTAAAATTCCCTCCCTCAATACGTATACCTTCTTGAGAAAACTTGTTGTGGCTCTGGAACTCTAGGTATTTGGCCCGTATGTACTAGCATCAAAATGTCGATGAGTTTATTATCTTCAGCTTCCTCATCGTCAAGTTCTTGCAACCTCCTTCGATCCATTTCTTGTTGTAATCTAAACCGCTTCATAATAACATTGCTCTCTTCATTGAATCTCGTCATTGATGATTATGAAATTTAAAATGACAATAGAAATAGAGAAATTGGTGAAATATAGGCTGAAGTAGGCGTGAGTACCTTGGAGAAATACGAGGGCGTATATATAAGAACCAGTAGGGGGAAATAGCCGTTGCAAAATATCCAGTGGTCGATATAATTAATATCGCCAACGATATTGTTTATATCGCTCGATCTAATGTATAACGCCAGCAATAATCACAATATTGCCAGCGTTATTCATAATATCGTTCGCTAGAAAGTCTATCGCTTATCGATTTTCCTATAGTGGCGCAATTAGTTTGACATGCCACCTCGTATGCCAAATAACTTTTTTTTGACATGTGCATAAGAATAGGCCTTGGAAAAAGAAATCCGACTATCATCCAAAATATCAATGTTTCTCGGATCCAAGTGCACCGTTGCCTCCATTGAAATTGGAACCGTAATATTATTCCGCCACTTCTCTCTCTATTGTGTCGTGTGACCACTGTTTCTGTATCTTATTCTCCGTCGCCGGTGCTTTTCCACCGACATGTTCAGAAAAACATTTACCTGGATTTGTTGAGAAATCAAGTGAACTGAAATCTATGGGTGTTGATACTATTGCTGATGGTGTTGTTAAGGTGTTGAATTGGGGAGAATTGGGGATTTTGAGAATAGTAGTGCTGAAGATATGCTCAAAGCTCTCTGATTCCGACGATGATGGAACGGATGATTCTGGTGAGATTTTCAGTTTTATTTTGTGGTTTAAATTGGGATTTATGTCTTGTTGTTCTGAAACTAGGGTTCTTGAATTGAATAAGATTTTGGATTATGATAACTATGTCTTTGTTAGAAATCCATGTCAAATATTTGATATTGGGATACTTAAACTCACATTGTTGGTTGTGAAATTAAATTGTTGGATCTTTTTTCTTATCAGGTATTGAGCGAACCCATGTTCTGAGACTGTGAAATTTCATTAGGGGTGAGGTAGAAGTAGATGTTTAGTAAATGGAAGATGCAATGAAGTTTACAGAAAGAATGGCATATATTGATTTTTCCTGTACAATTCAATTCGTAGTTGAAAGAATCATATGCAAAAGACATTACAATTTAGGGTGTAGGACTCCCTAGCCAATTGAAAACTTCACTATGTTGTCACTGTAAAGATTACAAATGATGAGACTGATGTCTCTTCGTAGACTTGATTCATTACCCTTGCTAATAATATGCGGGTTGGGTGTCAACGTAACCTAGCCTGCAAATGAAGAAGCCAGAAGGCACTTGCTTGTACATACTAGTATATGTGTTTTCCAGACTTCTCGTTTGCTAGGTCATAACATGCACACACAAAAAAAAATGAACCCTCCCGTGCAGAGCTCCATCAAGTAGATTCTAGTAGAAACTCAAAAAGAAGAAATAAAAAATTAGTCAAGTATATCTCCATAAATTACTATCTTACAGATGGAATGTGTAGACCTGGATATTGTTAATCTGGTTTCCCTTATATCTCTGAATCTTGCTTTCGTTTTAATCCTACTTGTCTGGAACTTTTGATAGTTGACCATGGTATACCTGTATCCAAATTGAATCACAATGGCTGAGTAGTTTTACACGTGTATGGCTTTATAAGTTGTTATCTGAGTGGGTTCATCAAATTAAGCCTTTGAGAAAGAAAGGCCCCACTGTTAACACCGACCAATTTCTAGAAGTATGGCTTGTATCTGTGTTATAGGATCACTATTTAATCTTAAGAAGTTGGACAAATTCTAGGTCGGACAATCTAAACATAGTGTTGTTCAGATGAAACATAGATGAACTTGGATTTGAGAACGTGTTTCTACCTTTATAGCAAAGGAGGTTTCCATGATAATTTGATTGGTAAACTGTTGTTGGAGTCTTTAGATTTGAGTAGAGCGTCTCCTAATTTCTCTGTGACACCCATTCGCTTGCTCTCTTTTTATCTAGCAAACCGATAAGTATGCTTTGGTTCTAGTAATAGACATGACAATTTCAAGCGAAATGCAGAAAGCCAGTAGGTGGATAGACCTGCTCAAACTAGATATAAAGAAAAAACTTTTAAGTTCCATAGGAAGCAGCATAAGGGTGTGGACATAATAACATACACATAGATGAACTCACCTTGGTGTTTCAACTGTATTGAGAAGCGATATGACAGTGGGTGCATAAACTGTACCCCATTTTGGAATCGCGACTTCAGGAAACATAACACACATAGGAGTTATCATCTTCCAGATTAAGAAGAGGTTATATATCACATAAACCCTCCTCCACAAACTGATCCTCTGCAGTAAGTAAATGTTACATGTTTCAAGGTATGGTTTGCAGTTAAGAAGGAGAGTAAAATGGAAACATTATTTAGTTTACCTTATTCCTGATGATATCCATCACCATTTTGCTGAACAAGTTAGCAGATCCACGTGACCATCGATGTTGTTGATAACGTAGGGCCTTGCAAGTGCTAGGCAGTTCACTTTTCACCTGGAAGTGAGGAAAGATTAATGGTTGCTACGGGGGATTGCCTCTAAAAGGAGTTTAACTGTTTCGTTTTTCAGGAGTAGAGTATAAAACCTTGATATCAGAGACAGACAAATTTCCAGCCGTAGAGACTTGCACGGAAGGACAGATCCAAGTCCTCGGTGGTTGTGTGTGCATTCCATCCTCCAGCTTCATCAATAGCTGTAAGTCTCCATACTCCTGCTGAGCCATTGAAACTGAAGAAGACATATGGGAAAGACCCAATTTCTCGTTCCACCTTATAATGTAGGTTCAAAGACACTTCTTGAATTCTTGTCATTATACACTCTTGTGAATTGGCTGTAAAACCAAATCAACCCTTTCATTATCTGTCCACTGATTTTCATCACCTAATAAATTCACTATCCAGATTTCATTATCTGTCCACTGATTTTCATCACCTAGTAAATTCACTATCCAGATTTATTAAAATCAGCTGCTTTCTGCTTTCACAGAGTAAGACTATCTAGAGCAAAAGAATCCAGTTAGTAACGAGGAGATGCTAAATTACTGAATTCGGCTTGTGCTTGAACAAGACCAGTTTCCGGATTGTGTAAGAGATAAGGAATGGTTCGGTGGAGGTAGTCAGGTTCAGGTTGGAAATCAGCATCAAAGATGGCAATGAATTCGCATCACTGAACACAAGTAGATTGAAACTGTCAATCCTGGTGCTATAATGGAGCTTATTATTACATTCCATATCAATCCAAGTTCTTTGATTTATATCATCTTCAGACAACTGAAATAGTTTTTCATGAACATAGCTTGTTATAACATCATTTACTTGCTTAAATCCCTCCATTCTCCCCATGTACAAACACAAGAAGAGGAGCAAAAAGCCCTCTCCAGATTTCAATCGTTTCCCGAAGCATAAGTACAAAAAACAAGAATAAGTACAAAAAGCAGACGGAAAACTTGTACCAGTGGTTTTGACAAATTGGAGTCTTCAGCCGACATGGGTTCCTGTTACATATCCATAAGAATCCGACACAAAATGGCGGGATTGCGCGGGAAATCAACTCCTAATTACACAAAATGGCGGGAGTAGTAATTCAAATTTCAAAACTCCAAAATTAATTTCTAAACCCCATTTATCCAACCCAGAGAAAGAAAGCAAAGAGACGTTTTGAGAGACGGAGAGAGATTAGGTTAATAATGAGAATAAGACAGAGAAGAACTAGTGCAAATACAGTTCCAGGTAAAGAGAATGGGGAAAAAGATCTTGATTCTATGATGAAGAAGAAAGTTAAAGAAGCAGATGAGGGGGATTTGAGCAGTAATGATGGTGAAAGTAAATGGTTGGAAGAAGAGGTTGTACTGAAGGAGTTGGTAAAGAAGAAGAAGAAGAAATCTGAGGGAGATTTGGGTAATAAGGGTTTTGAAAAGGAGGGAGATGGGAATTTGGGTATTAGTGGTGAAGAAGAGAAAGAGGGTCAGAATTGGAAGAGAAATCTTAAGGTATCTGATGAAAATGATGAGCAGCAGCAATTAAAGAAGAGGAAGAGGGATAATTTTAATGAGAGTTCCCAAATAGGCCTGCCATCAGAGGTAATAGATGATGCTAGCAAGGAGGTGGATGGGGTACCTAATACTGAGCCTGAGGAAACAAGTCCACTCAAGGTACCTAATACTCACAAAAGAAGAAAATGGGTAATAGATGGGAATACTAAAAAGTGTGTTAAGATCATTGATGGGGAAGTTAAAGAATCCGATGTGTGCCACCAGTGCAAGACAATCAATCGACCAGGGGGAGTTATTCGGTGCAAAATTTGTCCAAATAAGCGGTTTTGCCAGCCATGTATAAAAAAATGGTATCCTGGTGTCTCACTAGAGTCAATTGCAGAGGCTTGCCCTTTTTGCACTGGAATATGCAACTGTAAAGGATGCTTGCGCAAAGGCTTCAGATCAGTGGAGGCCTCAGAAAGGAAGATGGAACCTGAAGAAAAAGTTGAGTACTCTAAATATTTGTTGAAATATCTTCTTCCGGTGCTGAAGCAGATTAATCAAGAACAAGTAACTGAAAAGGAGGTTGAGGCTACCATTCAAGGACTATCACCCTCAGAAGTAGAAATTATGAGTGCAAATTGTGATGATGGCGAGCGTATGTATTGTGACAACTGCAAAACTTCTATAGTGGACTATCACCGGAGCTGCCCAAACTGTAATTATGACCTTTGCCTTACCTGTTGCCGAGAGATTCGTGATTGTTCCTTTCAAGGGGGTGGAGAGGAAGTAAATGTGAAGCTTGTCAACAGATGGCATCCATACATGCATGTTACATCTGAGTGGAAAGTGATGGCTGATTGTAGCATTCCTTGTGCATCCTGTGGTTCTGGTCTTCTAGAACTGAAATGCATCCTTCCAAAAAATTGGGTGTCTAAATTGGAAAGCAGTGCGGACAAAATAGCAACAGAATTCAATATTTTTTATGATCCAGTGACTGCTACAGAGCAGTGCTCCTGTTCCAACCAAGTTTGCGCTGCAGACATTACCAACAATAACTTACGGAGAGCTGCTTCACGAGAAGTGGATGACAACTATTTGTATTGTCCAATTGCAAGAGACATCCAACATGCGGACCTGGAGCATTTCCAGAAGCACTGGTGCAGAGGCGAGCCACTAATTGTTCGCAAGGTGAATGAACTGACCTCTGGCTTAAGCTGGGCGCCATTGGTTATGTCTAAAGCATTGCGCGAGAAAACTAATTCGAGGGTGGCGAAAGGTGAAGGTCGCTTAGATGTGAAAGCTATGAATTGTATGGATTGGTGCGAGGTTGAGGTTAAGATGGCTCACTTTTTCAGAGGCTATTCAGAAGGTCTTATGTTCCCTAACATGTGGCCTAAGATGTTCAAACTGAAAGATGTGGTCTTGTTACCGCGTCATTGTGTTGAATTTGTTAGTTCCTTACCCTATCAACAGTACACAAACCTGAAGCATGGATTTGTTAATCTTGTTACCAAGTTGCCACCAAAATCCTTGAAACCGGACTTAGGTCCAAAGGCGCAGATTGCTTATGGGCATTTTGAAGAACTTGGTCGAGGTGACTCTGTCACCAAACTTCATTGCGACATATCTGATATGGTCAATGTTTTGACTCACATACATGAGGTATCTCTAGAAGATACACAGCTTGATAAAATTAAAGCAGCGAAAAAGAGGCACATGGCCCAGGATAAAAAGGAAAATGATGAGCATGTCAAGGTCTCGCATACAAACTTATGGAACAGGAACTGCAGTGTTAACAGTACTGAAGTGGAAAAAGAATGTGATGCTTTTGAGCCTGAATATTACCCTAGAAGTGCTGGTGGTGCTCTCTGGGATATCTTCCGTAGAGAAGATGTTCCAAAGCTGCAGGAATACCTTAGAAAGCATTCTTGGGAGTTCAGGCACTTATACTGTCTTCGAGTTGAGCAGGTAAGTCATCCAATCCACGACCAGTCATTCTACTTGACTTTTGAGCAGAAAAGAAAGCTCAAGGAGGAATATGGAATTGAACCATGGACCTTTGTGCAAGAACTTGGTGAGGCAGTGTTCATTCCAGCTGGTTGTCCTCACCAAGTAAGGAATTTAAAGTCATGTACAAACGTTGCTGCTGGTTTTGTTTCACCTGAGAATGTTCAGGAATGCATGCGGTTGGCTGAGGAGTTTCGTTTGCTTCCTCAGAACCATGGAGCTAAGGAAGACATATTGGAGGTCAAGAAAATGATCCTCTATGCTGTCAAAAACGTCGTGGATGCTGTGCACGACCCATACAGGTTAGAGGAGAGCGCCAACAGAAACACCAAACCTACTGGCAGCAAAAGGCGATCCAAAAGAGGAGGCAGGGGTGGAAAAGAAGGGAGACCAAGAGTGGAGAAGGATAACCCCTACAATGGGAATGGTCGTTGAGGAAGAGGGGCAGGAAGGTGCCAACAATGAATCTTTTGAACTTTGAAGTCATTGTGCATTTCAAATGTAATAAGGACTTCTTAGTGTGCAGTTTTTTACTTTTTGACGGTTATAACCTTAGTTACTGATATCGGGGATGCTCATCTTTTGCTGTGCTTTGTTGTTGCTGCTAGAAAAATTAAGGCTCCCCTGACAGTGTTTGTTCATCTATTAAGTATACGAAAGCGCTCTTATATGTCAATCTGTATCTTTTGTTACATTCTATTGGAAATTTAGCTGGATAATTTTGTTCTTGAATTTGAGTTTTTTTGCACTTGTTGGATTTGATGATTAAGGTCGTTTTGGTTTTTCAATAAATGAAATTGACCTAAATTATAAACAGATGAGAACAAAAATGGTCGAGAGAGTATTCCTACCAAACACGGGATCGATTAACACACAAGTAGAGATTGGTGAGGATATATCATTATGTTCTCTTTATGAGGGACTTGTGCTTCAGTCCGGAACCCAAAGAGTTTCTGAGTTTCTTGAAAGAATTTTCTATGCAAGAAGAAAAAATTGCTTACTTGAAAGTCCTGTGTGCTATACATGATCCAAGGACAAGTGTTGGAGCTCAAAGCTTCAACGCGGCGCTTGAACGTATGACGCTGGCGTTTGTAGCAAAAACGCCAACGGGTAGTTTCTTAAAATTCAAAATTCACTTTTTACCTCTATAAATTACCATCAATTTCAAACAATTCACTCACACCGAAATTCATTTCTCTTGAATTTTCTCTTCTAAAATCTATTTCTCAATGGCTGAAAAGGCGACCACACTTTTTGGCGACGTAAAACTTGAAGGTGGTGTTTCTAAGATATGTGGGAGTTTTAAAAAGATTGAAAATTCTAAGAGGGAAGTGCAAGTTTTTGAAGTTGCTCCAAGAAAATGTTCCGCTAAAAGGCAAAGAAGAGCTCCAGTTTTGAAAGTTAACAACAAAAAATTCAAAAATAAAGGCGAAACAGTCAAAGAGCGTGTTGAATGGAAGATACGTCAAATGAAGATAAAAAGGCCCAAAACTTGTACTCGATTTTTATTGAAGTTGTTTAGTACGTTTTATTATTGCCTAAATTTATATCTTGTAAAAGAATTGGCATCAATGAATGTAAATATTTAGATTTTAAAATAGAGATTTCCACTTCAGATTAAGCGAAATTTATTATAATTTGAACTTGCAAATAATATCAAATCCATAACAAAAACATCAAACTACATCAAATTGAGTGACATTCTCTTTGTAGAGTTCATAACATTCAAAATGCTTAAACTCTCTTCCGCTTTCTTAAGTAAACTTGGTCTGAGCGATGGTTTTCTGTTAAACAGATAAACAACAAGTTCAGATATTTATGATGCAGTTGATCAGTGAGGACAAAGGTAAGATACTCACCAGTTCTTCATTGGATAATCCAGAATAGCTAAGGTGAACCATCCACAAAACTTCCGTATAATGTTTGACTTCCTTAGTGATGAATGCAATTCTTAGTTCTAGGCTCTTACTGTGTCTTGTGGTTTCGGTCCGCGATGCTACAAAATGTCCCAATACTCTTTCCCAGAAATAGTCATTGTTCATTGGTCTCATCAAACGATGTAACCAACATAGAACAAGAGTAACATCTTCTTCCATTGTAAAGACCGGGAGCGACATTCGAGTGCAGTACAAATGTGGTTGAGATGGATCATCTTTTAGAATTCCAAAACACGCTTCATAACGAAAAGGTTTTTCGTGAGCTTCCTCCCAATTATCAAGAGATGTTTGGATAACTTCATCTTCAGTTACACCGATGAACTTTGCTCGATCAATTTCCATTACCAGAGCAAAAAATGGATAGACTGCAATCCTAATAGATTGAAAACGAGCATGCAATCGACGAGCATCTCGGTTTCCTGGGGTTCCCGTCAGTGAGACGAACATTGAAAAAATGTTCTCCCAAAAATAAGTGTCATGAAAACCCACACCAGTGATTACCCTATGAAAAAAAATATGATTTGCATATAATTATATCCTCTTCTTCAGTAAACTCGGGACCACGATTTCTAACATACATTTTTAGAGAGTAAGAGAGATTAGTAGTTTTAGAAAAGATTCTTTGAAGGATTTGCTCCTAGCATACCAAACTTCAAATGCAGGTTATTGAAGTTAGTAAACGAAGGTGGAATTAGAATGAATGGCACTAAATGGAACCAAAATTATGATATGCAAATCATTTCCTTCTTCAAGTTGGGTCATAGGAACTCAAAATTTCAGAGTATTAAAGCCTGTCAGTGGTCTCCTCCGAGTAGTAAATTCACTCTTTTCTGCGGTGATGGTGCTTCCATAGGCAATCCAGGTGATGCGGGTTTTGGGATTGTTGTTAGGGATCATTTATGTCAAGTTATTGGTACTCTGACTGGTGGACTTGGTACATCAACAAATTATTTTGCTGAAATGTATGCAGTTGTCTGTGCAGCTGAACTTGCTGTGTTTTGGAAATGTCAAAGAATCATCATCAGGTCAGATTCTAAATTTGTTATTACTGAATTATGTTGGAATGCTGCTGCAAAGACAACTTAAAAAGCGCACCAAACCCATTATGGCGGAATGCTGCTGCAAAGAGAGATTCAAAGAAGCGCTCAAAATAAAGGACTGATCTTCAGCCAAGAAGTCATCAAAATTGAGAGAGATCAAGGACTCAGTAGCTTCAGATCTTAAGGAGTGGTTCCCACGAGTTTTCAAAAAAAAAATCTCCCTTAAAAATCTCATGTCAGGAAGATTATCGGGCTCCTTCACTTCGTTAGCTTCCTGGTCTCCTTTAGGCGAAGTGGGTTCAGTAGAAGGAACAGTTTGCGAAGGGATAGTCTCACGAGATGTGCTAGGTTGTTGATGATGAGGGGATCTGGATGAGTTAGAACTGATGAAAAATGGACTTGGTTCATGTCATCCACATCTAAGCCATGACGGCGAGGTTGTGGGATAGGAGATGTGGGAGGATCGTCCTGAAAATCGCGAGATTAAGAGGCGGCGCGAGAAGAAGAAAAGGCAAGTTAAGAAAGCAAGGGATACCTGGGCAGTGGTAGAAGGGACCCCGGAACGATGGCGTTCCCTTAAATTCATAGAAGGACCCGTCGTTGCTTGAGGCTCGCTCCCTTGAGAAACGAAGAGTTAGAAATTGACGAGGGTGATGACCAATGGAGAGGTCACGAGATAGAAACCTGTGTTTTAACTGGTTTCCTTGAGCGATCCTTCAACATACCAGGAGGGGGAAGTGGATACTGAGACAGGAACAAGGACGTCAGGAAGCGAGATAAATAAAAGGCAAAAAGCCCGAAAAGAAAATAAACTTACCTCGTGGGGTATCTTAGGCCAGAAAAGACGACCCGGGTCATATTCTGCGAGATGGGCGTGATCGGGAAGAGGACCAGTACCAGGGTTGTCGTTCTCGTCGAAACCACATACCAGAGGACCCTCAGCTATTAAAGGGAACATCATCCAATCCTCATCGTTAGAAAGACGAAGATTTTTGTTTCGTTTTACACCAACAAGATCAACATCCAAGAGAAGGGCCTTGGTCTGGTCAGCCAAAGTTTTGCGCGAAAGCTTGACACCCCACTCTTGATAGGCTCTCGTGGCCATATCTCGGCGAGTGTAGTTCGCAGAAAAAAAATCAATGTTGTAATCAGCAGGAACGAAATCTTGCGCCAGAAGTTGAAGCTGGGAAGGACCACCATTAGATTTTCTAACAAACTTATTAGCAATACGAATAGCGTTTCCACAGAGTTGGTAAACACCTCGTTGAAGCTTAACTAGGATTTCGTAAAAAAGAGGGTTCTTTGGATCATACAGGGAAAAATAAAGACCCGCTTTCAGTTGCCCAACGGTGACCAACATCTTTGTAAAAGTCCAAGTTCATGTATGAATGTCCATTGGTAATTCAATTCCATGAATTTGGTGGCAATAATCGGAGGAGAAACGGAGGAATCAACTACAAGAGATAGAGAAATGCCCAACTTCTCAAGATCGACTTTAAATTCCTCATAAGTTGAAGATGTAGTAGGGCTAGGGACTTTCTTGGGAGCCATCAAAGAAGAGCGAAACGAAACCGAAAATTACAGAGGAAAGAAAGAAGAAGTGAAGAAGGTAAAGTTTTAAAGATATGGAAAAATAAAGTATTTTATAGGGATGACTGGTCAAACCAGGTTACCCACGATCGAAGAATATGGATTGCTGACCAGCGGTTACACGAGGAATGAGACACGTGGAGAGCGTTGATAGGGAGAAGTGGCGGTTATTTAACTCCAAAAGGTTCTTATTCCCCTCTTCCCACGATCGAGTAGAATAAGAAAAGACAAAATGTGAATATCAGAATACGAACCGCCACGTGAACATAGGGAAGACGCGATAATCCGGCCAAAAAATTCCGTTCCAATCCCCGAAAATGTTCGTCAGTGGCTTGTCATGGAAGACATAAAAAAATGTCATTCATTTTACATCACACTACAAAGTACCCATTCGTAATTCGTTATCCATTGGTTTACCACCTTATTTTTTAACTACAAAAATCCATGATTCCATCTATTCTTCTCAAATCCTCTCGCATAATTTTGTTTGTTAGTATCCATCTTAGTAGTTAGTAGTTCACTACGGGTTCTTTGCACATCCTTCATATATGAGTTTAGTAGTGATTTTTGTTGTGAAGATCATACTGTTATTGCTTTGAAGTTGTGGTAAATGTGTTAATGGAGATAGAAAGAGAGGCAGAGGATCGGGATAATGAAGAGTTGAGCTGAATAATTGTGACTAAAATAATATAACTATCCTCCAATGCATGCTAATCCTTTAACAGGTGTCCAAACTCTGAAGTACTGGACGTAAACGTATCCAGTTACTAGAGAGACTGGCCAGCCGGGCATGTTAAGAAACATATGTGCAGCCGACCAAGTGTTCGGCGGCAGGCTAGGAAATATATACCCAGCCGATCATGTTTTCGCCGGAAGGTCACAAAATGGATACCCAGCCGACCAGGTTTTCGCCGGCAGGTTAATCAATGTATACCCAGCCGACCATTTCTCGTCGGCAGGTTAATCAATGTATACCTAGCCGACCATTTTTCGTCGTCAGGTTAATCAATGTATACCCAGCCGACCATTTTTCACCGGCATGTTAATAAATGTTGATCTTGCCGACTTTTCATACTTTCAGTTCTGAAAGTGTAATTTTTTTTTTCTGCGATTTCGAGTAAGTTGAAACCATTAAACCGCCCTAGGAACTCATTTTAGTAATGTCTGACTATGTTGGTTTTCAACCGCCCAAGGAACTCATTTTAGTAATGTCTGACTAGGGTGGTTTTCTCTTTTCCGTTCACAGAAGAAAAAGAAAAAAAAATTCTTCTCAAAAATCTTCCCACACAATCCATAATTTCACTCTACTAAACCATGGTTTCATACAATTCTAATCTTGCTAATTAGTCTAACTCAATTAATTAAGATAAACAAAGTTTATTAATGCTAATTAAAAAAGGGCAATTTAGCCATTAATGAAAATATGTGGCTAAGGGGCTTTGGGATTTACTTCTAAATGACCCTATTTTGTATTATTAGGTATACCCTAATTAATCCGGATATACCCCAATCTTGCCAAGTATTTTAATGAGGATGCCATTAGAAAAAACTTTATTTATTTGTACTGAATTATGTGCCTGTAATTTTGAAAGGAAGATTTTTTTTTTTTTTTTGATGTACGCAGGTGTATAAGGTGTCAATTGGAGCTGCATGTGGTCTTTCATGGCCACCTGATAGGATTATAATTCAAGTCCTTGATGATTCTACTGCCCCTATTGTCAAGGTTTCCATCTCATCTATGTCCATTTGCCAAATTGAAACATTTCAGAAGGTGGACTCATGACATTGTTTGAAATGTTTAAGTCTAAGGTGGTACAGTGACTGTTTCTGAAAACTAAATTTGGTATTGTTGGGGATTTTGATAGGATTTGGTATAAATATGATGCACGGCGGAAGCGTGAAACAGAATTAATACTAAAACTTATACATTTCTGACATAACACTCTAGAAACTTAATACTTTTTAATTCATCAAAAAATTGTTAAATATTAGAACAAATAGCTCTTAACTCTTACAAAATTATCAATTATTTTCTAACAATTAAAATATATTTGTTTCCTTATATAATAGATATTTTCTAAGCTAATAAAATACTAAAATAAATATTATTAGATATTTTTATGATATACCTAAATAATAAAAGCCACAAAATAGAATGTCATAGAAATAAATAATATTTTTATGATATACCTAAATAATAATATTGTACTATTAAGTTATAGATTATGACCTGGTCCAGATCATACATAATCTATAACTTGTAATAAATTAAATAATAAGCATATATATTCGCCTTCCATAAATACTCCACCAAAATAGAATGTCAAAAGTGGGCGAACGAAGGGATCAATATCAAATATGAGATGAGATTAGAGATAATCGAAATGGGTATAAAGCTGGAGCTCTTAAGGAAGGTTTCAAGCGTAGTTATGTTGAGGCATGTGATTTTGTTACAATCTTTGATGCGGATTTTCAACCTGATCCTGACTTCCTCCATAAAACCATTCCGTACTTCATTCACAACCCTGAAATTGGTCTAGTGCAAGCGCGATGGGAATTCGGTAAGTTTGCTTTGCCTGTTCTTACTTTCTTGTTCGAGTTAATGTTATAAGCAAGCCTGCAACTCTGATATTATCCCGGGACAATAGTTGTAAAGATCCAGTGAAATATGGGTTAAGGGATGATATGTTTTTTCATTCAGTGAATGCGCGCGAATGCATAATGATAAGAATTCAGGAAGTGTCTTTGAACTTCCATTTTAAGGTGGAACGAGAAGTTGGGTCCTTTACATATGCCTTCTTCGGTTTCAATGGCACTGCTGGAGTTTGGAGAATTGCAGCTATTAACGAAGCTGGAAGGTGGAATGGACGCACAACAGTCGAGGACATGGACCTGTCTGTCCGTGCCAGTCTCAAGGGATGGAAGTTCGTCTATGTTTCTGATATCAGGGTACCACATTCTATCCCTGTAAACCCCAAAACAGCTTACATCCATATGAATTGACATTCCACTTTACCAATGAATAGTTTGTCCAATTTTAAGGTTAAATGTGAACTGCCAAGCACTTTCAAGGCGTTTCGTTATCAACAACATCGATGGTCATGTGGACCTGCTAATCTATTCAGAAAAATGTTCATGGAGATCATCAGGAGCGAGGTAAGTTACGTTAGGTTGTTTCCGTTTTACTTTACTTTTTAATACGTCCCTGTATTGACAAACAAATGTATAAACATTACGCTGCCAGCAGAAAGTAAGTTTGTGGAAGAAGATTCATGTGATATATAGCTTCTTCTTAGTTCGAAAGATCATAGCTCACATTGTCACCTTCTCTTTTTACTGCGTTATAATTCCTACCTGCGTTCTGTTTCCTGAAGTCGTAATACCAAAATGGGGTGCAGTTTATATACCCTCTTCCATAACTCTTCTCAATGTTGTTGAAACACCAAGGTAAATTCACTGTTACCAGCACTTGAAAATTTGCTCTAGCTGCTAATCTAAGTGCGCTCTTTCTTCAAATGTGTGCAGGTCTATCCACCTACTTGTTTACTGGATTCTTTTTGAAACAGTCATGGCTATGCATCGAAGCAAAGGAACAGTTATTGGTCTATTGGAAACAGATAGAGTGAACGACTGGGTTGTAACAGAGAAATTAGGAGATGCTCTACTCAAATCCAAAAGTTCGGATAATCTACCAATTAAACCATCAGAGAAACCTCCACTGTTAGAAAGGTAAAAGAACACTCTTAAACTGGAAACTCCTAGATGCTTTAAGTGAAGACCTAGATAGCCTAATTTCTGACACTCACCCCAGTTTGTACAATCATACTTATATGCATCTCTGACGACTAATTCACATTTCTTTCTTTTGCCATTCTTGTATAAACACAAACAGGATCTACTTGATGGAGCTCTTCATGGGCGGCTACATTTTCTTATGCGGATGCTATGATGTTGCATTTGGGAAGAACTGGTTCTTCATATACTTATTTGCACAAGCCATGGCCTACTTTATTGCTGGGCTAGGTTATGTTGGCACCCGCAAACCGAACTCATAGCAGGGGAAAGTGTTGAACAATGGTACACATCACTATTCTCATCATCTGTAAACATTATCTGTACCAACATTTCTCTAACACCATAACCATAAGCTCGTTAGATTTATTAATACTTGTTGTTAGTATATCACATACTTCAGGATTAGACTAGCAAAGTAGGATAGAGTCGACTGATAATGCCATGGTGAAGTTTTCAGTTGCTTAGCTTTTTATACGATTCTTTCAACTATCAATTGTAATTGTGCACAAATATTAAAATTTTCATTATAAATAAAAATCATTCTTTGTGTAAAAGTACTTCTTTATTTCTTCAATTACTTAGTTTATAGCAGATGAAACTGACTGAAGTAGAAACAAAACCCAATAGAGATGCTTCAGAAATCTCACCAAATTAGTACAGATTGACAGTTTCGTATATTTTAACAGCTGATCAGATGCAATCAGGGGAGCCTTGATTGTTCTGACAGCAACAACAAAAAACTGGACAAAGCACAGCAAAATATGAAAATCCCTAGTATCAATAACTACACTTGTTAACCATATAAAAGCAAATAACTGCATGAACATCCCTGGTATAGCAACATTAACAAGTTCCCGTCACACTTCATTGTTGGGAGCTTCCTCTCCCTTCTTTTCCACCCTTGCCTCTTTTGGATTGTCTTTTCCTGCCAGTAGATTTGGTGTTTTTGTTGGTGCTCTCCTCTGACCTTTATGGATTCGTCACAGTATCCACAGCGTTTTTTACAGCATAGAGGGTCAGTTTCTTGATCTCCAATTTGTCTTCCTTAGCTCCTTGGTTCTGAGGAAGCAAACGAAACTCCTCAGCCAGCCGCATGCATTCAGGAACATTCTCAGGTGAAACAAAACTAACTGCAACGTTTGTACATGATTTTAAGTTCCTCAATTGATGAGGACACCCAGCTGGAATGAGCACTGCCTCACCAAGTTCTTGCACAAAGGTCCATGGTTCAATTCCATATTCCTCTTTGAGCTTCCTTTTCTGCTCAAAAGTCAAGTAGAATGACTGGTCGTGAATTGGGTGAATTACTTGTTCAACTCGAGAACAGTACGTGTCTGAATTCCCAAGAGTGCTTTCTAAGGTATTTCAGAGAGCACCACCAGCACTTCTAGAGTAATAATCAGGCTCAAAGACATCACATTCTTTTCCCATTTCAGTAATGTTAACACTGCAGTTCCCGTTCGATAAGTTTGTATGGTCAACCTTGACATACTCCTCATTTTCTTTTTTATCTTGGGCCATGTGCCTCTTTTTCACTGCTTTTATCTTATCAAGTTGTGTTTCTCTTAGAGATACCTCATGTATGTGAGTCAGAATATTCACCACGTCAGACATGTCGTAATGAAGTTTGGTAACAGAATCACCTCGACCAAGCTCTTCAGCATGCCCATAAGCAATGTATGGCTTTGGACCTAAGTCTGGTTTCAAGGATTTTGCTGGCAGCTTAGTAGCAAGATTAAGAAATCCACGCTTCGGGTTCGTGTACTGTTGATAGGGTAAGGAGCTAACAAATTCAACAGAATGGCGCGGTAACAAGACCACATCTTTCAGTTTGAGCATCTTATGCCACATGTTTGGGAACATACGACCTTCTGAATAGCCTCTGAAAAAGTCAAATATCTTAACCTCAACCTCGCACCAATCCATACAATTAGTAGCTTTTGCATCTAAACGACCTTCACCTTTCGCCACCCTCGAATCAATTTTCTCGTGCAATGCTTTACACATAACCAATGGCATCCAGCTTAAGCCAGAGGTCAGTTCATTCACCTTGCGAACAATTACTGGCTCGCCTTTGCACCAGTGTTTCTGGAAATGCTCCAGGTCCCCAAGTTGGATGTCTCTTGCAGTTGGACAATATAGATAGTTGTCATCCACTACCGGGAAGCGGCTCTCCTCAAGTTATAGTTGTCAATTCCTGCATCAGAAACTGGGTTGGAACAGGAGCACTGCTCTGGCAGTCATTGGAACATAATATATAGAATTTCGCTGTTATTTCATCCGCAGTTTTTTTCCAATTCAGACACCCAATATTCTGGAAGAATACATTTCAGTTCTAGAATACCAGAACCGCAAGATGCACAAGGGATGCTACAGTCATCCATCACTTTTCACTCAGACGTTAACTTAACATGATCCTCTAGGGTATCTGCAGGGAGTTCTGCTCTTAAACTTGCTGCACCTTCCAGAGGTTCTTCAGGTTCCCCGTGCATGTACGGATTCCCTCTGTTGACAAACTTCACATTTACTTCCTCTCCACTCGCTTGAAAGGAACCATCACGAATCTCTCGGCAACAAGCAAGCAAAGATCATACTTACAGTTTAGGCAGCTCCGATGATAGTCCACTATAGAAGTTTTGCAATTGATGCAATACATACACTCGCCGTAATCACAATTTGCATTCCTTATGTATACTTCATATGGTGATAATCCCTGAATAGTAGCCTCAACCTCCTTTTCAATTACTTGTTCTTGGTTAATCTGTTTCAGCCCCGGAAGAAGATATTTCAACAAATATTTAGAGTGCTCAATTTTTTCTTCAGGTTCGATCTTCCTTTGTGACGCCTCCACTGATTTTAAGCCTAAACGCAAGCACCCTTTACAGTTGCATATTCCAGTGCAAGAAGGGAAAGCCTCTGCAATTGACTCTAGTGAGACACCAGGATACCATTTCTCAATACACGGCACGCAGAACCGCCTATTTGGACAGATTTTGCAGCAAACAACTTCCCCTTGGTTGTTTCTTTGGCACTGATGACACATATTGGAAACTTTAACTTCCCCATCAATGATCCTAACACATTTCTTCTTCTTATTCCCTTGTTTAATCCATTTTCTTCCACTGTGAGGATTAGGCACCTTGTATGGACTTGTTTCCTCCTCCTCCTCGCTATCATCATCTATTTCCTCTGATGGCAGGCCTATTTGGGGACTCTCATTCAAATTATCCCTCCTCTTCCTCTTCTTTAATTGCTGCTGCTCATCAATTTCATCAGATTCCTTAAGGTTCCTCTTCCAATTCTGACCCTCTATCTCTTCTTCTTCACTACTAGTACCCAAATTCCCATCTCCATCCTTTTCAAAACCCTTATTACCCAAATCCCCCTCGGGTTTCTTCTTCTTTACCACGATCTCTTCTTCAATAACCTTCCGGTTCCAATTTCCATTACTACTCAGATCCCCATCATCTGCTTCTGGAACTTTCTTCTGCATCTTAGAATCGAGATCTTCTTCCCCATTCTCTATACCTGAAATTGTTGGAATTTCAATAGCTATTTCTATTTCTTATTCTCATTGTTAACCTAATCTCTGACTCTCTCTCAAAATTCCCTCTGGTTTTTTTTCTTTTTTTTTGTTTTTGTTCTCTCTAGGGGTTTCCTTTGTAAGTGGGAAAGCGGTTTATTATAAAATAATCAAGGATTTTGGAAAGTCGATTGGACTGATCTCGCCTAATTAGCCAGGTTTAATTGGGGCCATTGAAATTAATTGGGGGGCCATGACATTTTGTTTGCACCCAATTATTCTTAGGGGTGTATTAATCTTCCTATGAAAATACTATTTTACCCTTAGTCTTAAAAATCAGTTAAAGGCTAATTAACTACCCTAATCAAGACCCCTAATTTATACCCTAAACAAAACCTAAAATCTAAAATCAGTTTCACTTCTCATTTCATCTTCTTCCTCTCCTCCTCTTCATCTTCTCCACTACCACCATTAACGACCCTCTCGAAGAAAACGATTTCTTCATCCGATTCATCGCGTAATCGTCGATGATAAAACTTTGATCGACGATTAACTTCTTCTACGAACATGGCTAAGACAAAGCAGACCGCTAGAAAAGCAATTCAACTCCACAATTTCGTCGAAGCATTGAAAGGAAAGGTTAAGCAGAAAATAATCACTAAACCCCAAAAATTGAAACCCAAGCAACGTATGGCTCTAATTAGAAGGTATGTGAACTAAAACCCAACTTGTATTCCATATTTTTGTGTGTTTTGATTGTGAAATCGAGTCTGATAACCGAAATTTGCAAGTTACAGTGTTAGTGTCGGCAGTATTGTAATGTTAAAACCCTAACGACCCTTTATTTGCATGTAAAAAGTATGAAAAATCGTTAGCTTGTTAGGTTGAAGATGACGACCCTTTTTCTGAAACTGCAATTTTGATGCCCTAGATTAGAGTCGTTCGGGTATTAGTATGAAGACGACGACCCTTTCCTGACGACTGTTCTTGTACTTTAACGACCCTGTTGGCATCCACTAAGCGACTCTAACCAATACACCAACGAACCTACTGGAGAAAATGACAGACTCTCTGTCCAAAAAAATGAAAGGGTCGTCACCCACTATATAGAGTCGTTGTTGTGTCTTAAAGGGTCGTTTATTTGTTAGATTCTTACATGGACGACCGTTTAATTGAAGACATGAATCTAACTCCTATGTTTGTTATGTTCTTTTATGTGTATGGGCTGTAGTGACAAGAAGGCCAAACCCAAGGTTACAATGATGATAACTCCTCCTTCCAAACTTCCCCGGCATGATAGGTACTTAACTGTCGGTCCATTACGCGGAAGAAAGCTGAGTGAGGTAGCCTTTTCTATCAACTAACCAAGATACAAAGGTGAGGAGTCGTCGGATTCGTCATGTTCATCCTCTCCTGTTATTTCTGCTGAAGGCAGTGATAAGGAAGAAGAAGAAGAAGAAGAAGAGATACAAGAAAAACCTCCCACAAAAGGTAATGGTGATGGGGATGGTGATGGGGATGGGGATGATGATGGTAATGGTGATTCGGATGATAATGGTGATAGGGATGATGATGGTAATGGTGATGGGGATGGGGATGGTAATGGTCATGGGGATGGTGATGGTAATGGTGATGGTAGTGAAGAGGATGAGGGTGAAGAGGAGGAGAAAGAGGATGAAGGAAATAATGGTGGGGATGAGAAGGATGATGATGATGATGGTGATAAGGATGATGAAGGTAAATATGGTGAGGAGGATGAAGGTGATGATGCTGGTAAACAGGACGGTGAAGAGATTGAACAGTCGAAGACTAAAAAGAGGGTAAAGAAGGATGGAACGGACATTGCACCTAGCACGAGACACGTTCCTCCAGTACATTTGCAGTTGAGTCGTCTTAGCAATGGTAAAGCGAGAGGAGAACCTAAGGATGACTGTAAAGTTCTATTTGGATATTCGGGATCGTGGGCTCGTACCATCTATGAGACAATCGTAAGTATACCATCTTTGCTTGTTATTTGATTATTTGGTATAACTTTGTTAATACATTCTAATTGAAAATGCGGGTGATTTTGCACCCACTTTGAAAACGAGTATAATTTTATACTCAAATTGAAAACGAGTATGAGTTCTCAAACGATTTGAATATGAGTTTGAAATCATACTCATTCTTAACTCGAGTGTCAACTCGAGTATATGTATGGAGTAGAATAAATGTTAGTTGTATTTGATGTTTAACAACACATAATTTCCCGATCATAAAGAAAAAAATTACCAGAATCGGTTTATGTTCATGTCCATATAAACCGATTCCGAATAATCGGTTGTTTTTCATGTCTATATAAACCTATTCGGGTAAAAACAATTTCACAAAATTTATGTACGTTTTTGAAGTTATAATCAATTGATACTAATGTCAACATAAGCCGATCCTTTGGTGTTCTTAAAAAAAAATACCAAAATTTTAAAATTTTCATGTTTTGATGATTTGTTAACACAAATTAATTTCAAAATCTAACACGATTTTTTATTACTAATCAACTAAATTAATGTTAAGTAATCAAGGGCAAATTAGCCATTAACTAATATAGTTGGATAAAAGGTTTCTAGAAATTACTTCGGGTTTCTAAAGACCGCTTCGTAATGCCCTTAATTTTTTCTCTAATCAACTAAATTAACGTTAATTAACGCTAAGTAAGCAAAGATTAACAAAGACAGTTGGATAAAGGTTTGTAGAGATTACTTCTTGGGTTTCTTGAAATTACTTCTTAATACCTTTTTTATTTTTCTAATCGTAAGCCCCACTTAATAACTATAGGCCCAATTTAGCCAGGTAAAAATACAGAGTATACACAAGTGGACTAGACGACTAGTTGTTCACCGTTTGACCAGATATTGTGAAGTACCGACGTCCAATTCTCCAATCTTGAGATATATAAATATGAAGCATAGTTTTGATTCTCTTGTTTTTCTCAACTCTATTTTGTGATTCATGCATCGTAATCTTTTGTTCTTTTTTAGTTTTGTGGTAGCCCTAAACGATGCACTAAAAGAAGTCTGATGGTGTTGACAGGGCAATCCATTTGCAATGGCAGGGGACTAAAGATGAACCTTCGGGGGTCGTTTTACCGCAACAACCACCCAATGCAGACCCTATTAACTTCTCACCAGTTTCAACAGCTTCTGATTCAATCTCAGCAGCAGCAGAATCACATCCAACTGCAGCAGCTGTATATTCAACAACAACAACAACAACTAAGTGGCTCCGGGGAATTGAAGAGAAAAAAAGTGTTGTTGGTGGATCATCATCCGCAAACTGAAGCGACAACCATTCGCCCAAGGATTGAGGAGAGAGGGGGATCCGTCCAGGTTTATGGTGGTGCTTGTTGTTTTTTCTTTTCTTTGTAGTCTTTTTAGATCAGGTAACTTTCTTCTTCTTGACAATTGAGCTATCATCCATTGGTGGTGCTTTTTTAATGTGTCTGCCCAGACATCCTGGGTGTTGATCAGTCAACTTGTATTCAGGTGGGGAACTTTTATGTCATAGTTGAGTAAGGTTGGTTTGAGTGCAACTCTTTGTTTCCATTTTTCGCACCTGAGAAGAGAATCTCTTCACTGGACAGAATTCCTCATTGCTCAAGTGTTAAAACAAGAGATTCGGAGACCATAAAACTAGGTCGCACAAGAAAAGTTAAAAATTTGTGAGTGGACACCGTGATTTTTCACCGGAAAATCTCCCGAAAGCTAATCGCATTGGGACGGTAGCATGGAACAGTGGGATCTTTGTCTCAGTCGGCGACTACTTCGAGAGAAATCCCAAGTAATTGAAAATTTGGCCCGGAGAAAAAGCCTGCTGCTTTTTTCTTGGTGTACCGTCCCCGTGGACACCTTAAAAACCGCCTCCTCACGGTCCCAACCTCCCTGACCCACCAAAACTCCCGTACCATGGGACCCATTCTTGTGTGAGTGGACGATTTTTAAGGTATCTAATAGGCGGTATTATGGACCCTGCCCACTGCAAAAAGAAATGTAAATGTAATAATATAATAATGTAAACAACAGTCTCAACAATGAGCTTAGTCAAACTTGGAGAGGATCAAGGACCTCTGGGGAGTACAAAGAGATCCAGAAGCTACTTAACTAACGACACAGGATGGTAGCTTAGTCAATCTATTATTACTCTGTTAACATTGATGGAAGCTACAAGATAAGCAGCCCCATTCCATTCATCCAATTCTCAACCGTTTTCTCTCTTTTTCCCCATTTTTCCTGCTTTTTCCACTTTTAGGAAAGAGATCCTCGTACTCCAACTGGACTTCACGATGCATTTCTTTCCATACTTCCTCAAACTTGTCGAGATGCTTCTCCTGAAACCAATCTAGAATTTCTGAATACAGTGCATTGGTATCCTTATTCCATGTCTCTCTAAGCCTGGCACGACTGTCTATTGACCTTGTCGTGCCCTTTAATCTATTTAGAAGATTCCCAACCCGCTTTTGACCATACGCCTCTGGCTTTAAAACAATAGCTGGTTGAGCCGCCAAGAACTTCTGCACATGCCCCCCTAAGCACGGCAATACATGACCCCCGAGCAAAGCACAAGCAAATACAGACACCCGAAGAGCGTCATTCTTTATGGGAGAATTATGTGGCCAAAGTTGCCATAGATGTGGCCCAAAATACGGAGTTACCTGGCACAACACCTCGTCAGTTAGGGGTTGATAAGAAAGGCCACGGTCTGTAAGTGGAGCCGAGAAAGTGCACTGGGAACTAGCATATTTAACTAGCCAATCAGGCTTTACGCTAGTCACTCCATGCATGTTTGGTCGCTTCGTCTGAATAAGTTCATTGTAGACCAACAGTTCCGGGGATGATGCTGCGACAGTTGACCAACGATGAAGAAAAACTGGTTCATTAACCATTGCTGCTTGATAACGAACTGCATTTCCCTTCCCATCCAATTCTGATGATTTCGAAACAACTTTGACCCGCTTGGCAACCCTGTCAGCCCAACCAGCACAGATAGCCTGTCCTAAGTGCTCCTCCTCACTCTGTAACAGCGGATGTTTATCAGACGAAACCCTCCATGCTAGTTCTACATCTTGAACAGTTCCATGAGACCATAAAAACTCCTGTGGTGACTCATCAACAGAGACTTGATGGAACACCAGTTTAAGTAACTGTTTTCGCAGCTTGGACATTTCCTCCATAGTTTTCAAGTGCAGTGCATTTTCTTTACAGAATTCATAAGGATTTTGTGCAAGTTCAAACAACTGCAAGGCATATGCTATTGTCAGAGCATCACTGCTAGGATTACAAAATTTTGCACGCGCGTCTTTTGCTGCTTGCTTCAGTTGCTTCTGCTTCATTTTATCTTGCTTATCTAGATCTTTCTTCAAATTATTGGTAGCTGACACATCATCTTCATGAACTCCATTGAGTTGCATCATGAGAGGATTAGACAAGCTCAAAGCTGCAGCAGCAGCAACTGCGTACCCTAAAACTAGATTAGCTCTGTCATGATTTTTCACTTTCCTCATGATTTGAATAACTGTCAGGAGCATCCTGGAGTGGCGAGGACTCATGGGATAATGTGACATGGCTTTCCCAAGGGGCGTGATTCCTCCTGAACTGTCAAGTGCCTCGAGAGCTTTTAAGCAACGCTCAGCTTCAACTAGTGCAGTATCTTTAGGAGGAGTTGGAAATGGAAATTCCGCAACCTACATACACCCCATATACATAAGAATAAACACAAAGGCTAACAGCTACGCTGTATGAGAAACACAACAAAGCATCACAATTGTAACTAAAACCAAAATGGTAAGCTTACCCTGTCAACACCCATAGATTTTAGGAGAAGAACAATGCCATCCACGGGACTTTTGGATATTTCAGCAACTGAGAAGTCTGAGAGTATGTTACAGAAGACGGCAGAAGAATAGAGACGGTAAGAATGTCCGGGTCCAGTTCTTCCGGCTCTTCCTGCACGTTGAGCAGCTGATGCCTTACTTATCCACTGTACTTCATAAGTTTCCATGCCATTGGCGAAATTGTAGTTTTTAACCTTCTCTCTACCTGTGTCAACCACATACTTTATACCAGGGATAGTCAGAGAAGTTTCGGCCACGTTTGTGGCAACCACAACAAGCCTCTGCCCTTCCTCAACCTCTTCAAATACACGGAGTTGGGCTGCTGCGGGCAGCATTGCATAAAGTGGCAGGACACACAACCCACCAGGACAGAAACCCTGTGTGTCTCCGTGCTTTTTCCCAGATGTTGGAGAGGATTTGCTTACACCATCTGCAAGGGGATTATCATTACCCAGTTCATCTGAATTAGGAAGACTCAATTGCTCACCCAAATCAGGGTTATGTGCCTTTTTGGTAGCCAGAGCCTCAAAAGCAGCTTTTAGCGACGTGAGGCTCTCACCTTCTAGACCATTGGCATGGTCACCATCTTTGTCTGAGGTTGATGCAAACTCATCTTCACTATTATAAGATATATCACTCTCCGTCCCTGAAGAATATGAGTCATCCTCCTCTTCCTCATCATTCAGAATCCTATAATGTGAATCACCTTGAATTTCACACGCTTCACTAATGTCCTTCATATCAATCCCCTTCTCATCAATACTGCTTGCTCCCAAGCTTTTTGCAGGCTTTTCATCTGTCTTACACTTAAATTTATTTCTATTCTTTAGCTCATTTGAAGCTCCACATAGCTTTTTACACAAGTATTCCACTTCCCTTTGCCCAGTAACGAAAACCAGTATACCTCCAGGCGGAAGCCTCTTGTGAATTGACATGACCTTCTTAAAAGCTTGACCAATATAGTCTACGACATCTGTTCTCTTTGAAAAATGTATGGTCACAGGATATTGCCTTGTTGGAACTTCTACTACAGGCGGAGGCTGAGGGAATAACTTCTTACCTGAAACGAAGTCCTCAACTCGTAAAGTGGCACTCATAAGTATGACTTTCAATTCAGACACCATATTTTCAGGGGAGATAATAGTCCCCAGCGATAACAGCTTTTGTTGTGTGTGGTATAATTTCTGTCCCAAAAAATAGGTCAAAATTAGCAAGTCTAGTTATATCAACAATTAAGCCTCTGGTCCCAAACAAGTTGGGGTGGGCTAGAAAATGAAATCCGATTATATCAATACTATTAAAATTAAGTTAGTTGTTCACGAAGCAACAACTGGTCTACTTTCCATCTTTACTCTCACCTGGCGTGCAATTAAACTAAGAGAAAGCATTCCAATGAGTACGTCAGTATTCAGACTCCTCTCATGAACCTCATCAAGAATGATAACAGAATATCGCTTCAATAAGAGATCATTCTACAACAAAACAACAACATGTCAGTGGCGGTGCCAATTAAGTAAGATAAGTGAATGACATCATACAGATATCAATGCATATCAATGCACTTTATTTGTTTTTCATACCTGCACTTCCCGAAGTAAAATTCCATCAGTCATAAATTTGATGGAGGCATTGTTTCCGAGTCTCCTATCATGTCTAACTTGAAAACCAACCTCCTTACCAAGAGTAAGACCCAGTTCATATGCCACTCTCTTGGCAGTGGCAAGAACTGCAACACGACGTGGTTGGGTAACACCAATAATTCCCTTTTGAAGACCGGATTTGCTCGAACCAAACCCAGCTTCATACAAGAACTACAAGCAATAAAAACAATAAAGAGGAAGTCACGTGCCAAGATAAAGAGTGAAAAGTGACCGCAATATCAAAACTATGAAGGATGTTTAATGCATACTTGGGGGACTTGAGTAGTTTTACCACACCCAGTTTCTCCACAAAGAATAATAACTGAACTCTCCTTTATAGCTTCCATTATCTCTTGTTCCATCATAACTATAGGAAGATCCTTTCTTTTGCGTTCCACCTCGGAAGGTCTTGAAACAGGCACAAAAATTGGGGTCATCAAAGCACTGCTGACATTACCATCTGAAACAGTGCTATCAGTATTAGCGCCTACTTTTGAAGCAGTAACCTCCTCCTTAACCTGATCCAATCAACAATCCAGTTTTAGTTATTCTTCAATTTACACTCACTTCCATTCATTTTGTGACATTCAGCACAAACAATTTTAGGACATACGAATAATGAAATATAACCTGGCTACTGGTATTGCTTTTTTCGTCTTTCTCAGACGCTTTGGTTGAAGGATATTTATGTTCTTTTTCCATGTGACCACCATTGTCCTTAGTTGGTAACGCATTATCATACCCAATATCCGTACATTGTGCACTACAAGAAGGTGGCTTTTGAGAAGTACAAGAAGCAAGAGGTGCATTCACACGACGTTCATGTTCTACAATCATTGGTGGTACAACATCCTGTTTTTCATCCACACCAACTTCAACTTGAGAGGGCTCAGACTCTTTTGCCCTTCTTTTACTAGGTCTATCATCTTGTGGAGCTTTTAATCCTGCCTTCAAACACTGTACTGCCCTTAGCCGCTTTTCCTTGACAGTTTCAGCCTACACACAAACAATTCCATTCATCATAATCCCAAATCCTGAAACCCTTTTCTTTTTCTTTGTAATATAAAACACAATGTATGATCTCATATGTACAAACCTGTCCTATATTCCCTGACGACTTAAGAAGAAAAAATGCTTCATGTTGAATCTTGTACTTCCTGTAAAGCAAAAACTTGTTATTTTAAAGTATGTTCCCCAACTTAAAGCAATCTATAACAAAAAATGAAAGAATATTCAACATACTCCAAGATTCGAACACTTTCGGATAATTTTGCTTCTTGTGCCTTCTCCTCCTGTACTCATCATACATTAAAACACACACATTAAACCACAACATACAAGACAAATGCAAATAATGCAATACAAAGGATACAAGTTGATGGGAACATACTTCCAATTTCCTCAACTTCCTCTTCTGTGATTTACTAAGGGGTGTTTTTTTTGCTGCGTTTGCCTATCCAAATATCAAAAAAAAAAAAATATACATATATTAAAACAAAAAAACAATATCAAACTAGGTGTCTTATATTAAACCGGGAAAGTATACAAGCAAGAACCCATGTATTCGTTAGTTGGACATGGAACGTCAATGAAAAGAGAGGAAAAAAAAACACCTAAAAAATGCAATTATTGAGTTATATCCCTATTGTGTATGTATAGAGGAGCTATATAAATAAAGGGGAGGTGTAGATAAAATAAAATGTAATCCACCACCAACAGTACTTGTGTTCTTCTTCCTACCTACTTACTCATCACTTTCCAAGTCTAATTTAATTATCTTTTTCCCAAAATACGCTGGTCCTCTATGACTAAAGTTTCCTTCGTTCTTCTGTGTCAATCTAGTTCTAGATGCCTCTATATATTCTAGGCTGGTCTGGACCAAGATTGGAGACTTTGCTGTAGAATGCATACCATTTGAAGTATGATGGGATGAAATGTAGATTGAAAAGATAAGATATAACCAGGTTGATGTAAGCTGTAGTAGTAAACTTTTTATCAGTTCATGAATAGTTGGTCCTAGTCTAATGAATGCTAATCTAAACATGAAAAGAAAGACGCAGATGATTCGTGATGAGGTTATAGTTGTGAAGCTATATATAATTGGCCAACTGTTAAGGAGGCCTTCTATGTGATGACAATTTGTAATCTTATCAGCCACAACAAATGTACAAAAAAAAATTAAAATTGTTTTTCACAATTTCACAAAATTAAGATAGAACCTTAGATAATCAAACAAATTGATTATAAATTTCCTTCAAACATCACCAAACAAACAAGTTCAAAGCTCTTTAAAATAGCCATTAGATAGATCGGAGTCCATTAATTTCAGTATCATATGCATTCAAAAAAAAACAAAAAAAAAAAAGCAGTTCATCACAATCCCATCAAATTCCATTAAAGTTCTTAGACATTCTTCCAATTCCCCCATATACAACGATTAGCAATCACTTATTCTTCCTAGCTTCAATCAAATCCATATAATCACATCATTTTCAAGGTAATTTGAATTCAGGAAAAAACAGAGATACAGCTTACAGAGATTTCGCGTCGGGTCGTTCGCGGGTATAAGAGACAACCAAACTGATGCGGATTTTCCTGATCCCCCAATAAATTTGCCTTATCTTCAAAATTCTGCTCAAAAAAAGAAAAAAAAAACTCAATTAATCATACCAATCATGAACCAACTCAAAAGAAATCATGGGTTTGTTGACAATTGAGAGATAACAACTTACAAACATAGAGTTTTTCAAAGATGCAGCAGCAGCCATGTCTTCGTCCTCTATGTGAAGAAAGAAACAATGGAATTTTTTGTTTTAAGCTGTAAAAGAAAGTAAATCTAGAACCTACAGACCAAGTCTATCTGCCTGTTTCATTGAAAATTTTTTTTTTGCTGGGGTTAGAGGTGGCATGGCGGCAGGAGAAGAAGTTGAAGAGAAAAAAATGTTGAAGACAGCATAAAAGGAAAATTTCTTGTTTGGTCCTGGGCCCATATAGTTATTTATAGTAGGGTCCAACCGGATCTTTTTTTTTATGCGCAGGTCTAAAATTAATTAAAACATGGAAATGTCCATAATACCCATTACTACCAGATGTGTGTGTTTATACTGTTTACAAATTTGAGTACATATCTGGTACACTGCTTACAAATCTGAGTACATATCTGCTACACTACGTACAAAAATCTAAATATGTATATGCCTCACTGCTTATATATAGAGTATGTATCCGTTGGACATATTGAACCTGTAAATGTGACCAAAATATAACAATATTAAAACACAACAACAAAACTAGCATTTATTTTAGTATTTCGCATACGTACTCATGGATCAAACCAAAATAAAGTGGCAAAACTATGAATAAAACAGAATTAAAAAAAGTTTTTATCAGTACAACATATACGTACCGCGGATTCATAAACTAAAAACTCAATTACATGTCAAGAAGTGATGAATCCATGAATATAACCGAATCAAAGCACATACTTCAGTATTTCACATACGAAAATATGTACTCGAATTTCCGAACAGATAGGGTTTGCTACTTTTCTTACTTTGGGTTTTCATCCAAACAGATAGGGTTTGCTACTTTTCTTATTTTGGCTTTTTGATTTTTTGCACGGTTTAATTCTCTAAACTAAATGGGAGAGGCATGGTTTCTTCCCTATCATTGTTATGTTTTGGTATTGATGTTTATTTATTATTTATTGATTTTTACTGCACAATCTTATTTATAATTGTTGTTTTTAGTCTTAGAAAGAAGCTTCAAGCGTCTGACACTATTTCCTGAAATCTACAGATGAAAAGCTTCGCCCTCGCCATTGCTCCAGTGGTCTATGGTACACTCTCTTTTAGATTTCTCTTATTTCTCTTTGAAAATTGCATCAAGATATAAAATAATTGATTCTTCTTTAATATCTACGGGATATGTAATCTTTTAGCTGGACATGTAATTCAATGAACACCTAAATATTGGCGATGCTTACTACTTTGCTTATCGTGTTTGAAGTTCTAACAGATGATTTCCAGGGAATCACGCAATTATGTAACAAAATCCCGGTATCTCTGTCTTCTCTAAGCTGCATACTTTGCTTTGTTTGTATATATAATTTAAGCTTTTGAACTGATATGAACTTCCATTGCAGATAGAAGAATGAGCCTGGCAAGGATGCCATGGTAATTGGATGAAACTTGCGATCCTGTAACGCCACATTGAATTCGGTAAGTATATATGCAAACTTTAATTCCCTTTTTTTCCTCAAGCATGGGAGTTTACATATTACAAAATTGAAGAGTAACCTTGAAAGTGATCCTCAACCACATTTCAGTTTTCAGGAGTACACGATGCTTTCCGTTTACTGTTTTCATTGATTTCTAACGTGGTCGGCAGTTCTGATTGGTGTTTGATATTCTGATGAGATTTGCTCTACTTGCACTTCTAGGACTTCCAAAAAGCGAAGAATAAGGCTTCAAATCTTTCTATAGAAACAATGGCGGTCAGTAGTTTTGGCCTAAACTACCCTTTACTTAAGGATTGTTATCTGCGGCACTGAGCACTCCTGCTAAACTCATGTATTCACTTTTCAAGGTATCTTCCATATTCATTTTATTAATCAATGTATTGCAAGTGTATAATAGGATATTTAAGGTCGTATGAAATCTTTTGCTAGCAATAGTAGCCAAGTCGTAACTATCTTTGTCATTCAACATCGGGATACTAACTACTGTTGACATCTAATTAAGTTTTCTGGGCGAGGTTCCGCGAAATGTTGATCACTATATTCTCTAGGAAACTATATTGATACGAAGTATTAATTTGTTTTGAAAGTGAGTGTTTTCTCTTACCCAAGTTTGATTTGGTTGCCTTGATTCTCTAACCCAAGTTTGATCATTTTTTTAATTAGATAATTAAGTTACTTATTTCTGATATGGCTTGCTGCTTCACCTCTTGCTCTTACAAGTTATCTACCTTCAATATATAGATAGAAAAATTACATATAAGTTATTATAATGTAACTTTTGAGTTTTGAATTCATACACTAGCAATAATTTAGACCTAAGTGCATATTAACACGCTAATGCTTACATCACACTAACACGTCAATATCAATATGATTAAGTCATTATGTATATGCTGGTGTTTTACATAACGGCAAAGTCTTAACTCAGGGAAGAAGATTTATTTTGGATGATGTAAGAAAATAGTCCATTTTCTCGACTTATTTTTAAGTATTTCACTGTTTTGTAAATGCTAAAAGTAATACTATGTGTTATTTGATTATTTAATGACATATGCACATCTTCAGATCTTCTATGGTTGTTTTTTTTCTTCTTGGTATTCTATTTATATCCTTTTTATTCCTTCGGGAGTTCCTGTGACCCTTTTCTCTAATATATTCCTTTGAGTTGTGGTAATGCTGCTGCTTCATGTTGTATCCGAATTTGATAGTGCATGATGGAAATGCATCTGTCACTCCTTTGACGTTGCACCAATTTAAAGTTTAAAATACAGCGGCAGGATGGAATACTAATAGGAACAAAACGAAATTGTTCCTAACTTATTGTTTTAAGAGTTTGTGCACACCATTTTTACTGTAGTGCAAGCAAAATTTCCGTTATTATAACTTTTGTCCATCAAATTTGAAATAGGCGTGTCCAAGCTTACAGCACGGATTTTCATGGATATAAGATAATAATCATGGGTAAATGTTCCAGTTTTAAAGTGTGAAAGATATATAATAATCTGTTCTGACATTTGTTTATTCGATTAATTTTTCTTTCAGGAATCTTAAAGAAGAAGGGCAAGTGGAATAGTGAGAACGGCATCGGAGATTGAGGCTCGCGAAAAGAAAAAAACATACAATTACTGTCGTTCTCAAGGTAGATTCCTGAAAGACAAATCAGAAGAAAGGCAGTTCCAAACAGCCAGGAAAAGGCACATGAGCGATTTCAAACAGGAAAAAAAACTGTCTTTTCCAGAAAGGTATTGATTGAGCTTCAACGGCACACGTGCTTGGCGTGGTTCTAGGAGATATGTTCAATGTCAAATGGCCAACTTACAGCGTTATTGGTGCTTAAACATTGGATATTTGGCATGTGCCTGTATATCTTGCAAAACATATTAGCTAGGGAACGATAAGGCAGGGCGAAGCCTCGCGACACTAAATGAAAAATGCATCGAGACGAGGCGAAACCTAATCTGCCAAAAGCACGTGCGAAGAAGAAAGATTTATTCCCACATTTCTCAAAACGGAAAGATCTCAAGATTTGGAGAAATGAACGTCGAGCTCGGTCGCATGAGCTTGTAACCCAAGTGGGGGACATTAAGATGGTTGGACACTAGTCGGGTTTCACCCGGTAGGTGCTGGTGCGCACACTATGTTGACTCGCCCGCTCCAAGTTGGGAGTTGTAGGCTTGGGCTGTGTGATCCCTATAGTGGAGGGCACTGCGTCAGGCTGGTTTGACAGCGTAAGGATTACGAGTCAATGTGCCCCAGTTCCAACTCAGCCTGGTGAGCCGAGTCAATTGAACAACCACCTTTTTAAATTTTTTGTGGTTCTTCTACTGGCTTGTAGCGGTTTAATTCTAAAACTAATCCTCAAATGGCTGAATGTTTTAGACTTTATTCTGTGGCAGATTTGGAAAGCCAGGTGTAAAGAATGTACAGAAAACCCCTACGTTGTTCATAAAATCAAAACACAAATGGATTCTGTGCAGCAAACTGAATTGTTTTATACTAATTTGAGAAATCTTCTTTTCCAGTAGTAGATTGCAACTCAAAGCATTTGTTGAATTCTAAGGTTTTGCAAGATAATAAAGGCAGCTATCTAATGTTTCTTGATGCTTAAATCCTCCCAAAATGCAGGATGTGGAATCCTATGAGTGTCGTCTTCACAGCAGCAAGATGGTGGACAACAAATGCAACTTTAGTAATAGCAGCGGAAGCACAAGCTCTTCTCCGGGCAATCGAATGGTCACTTGCAATTAGGAAACACAATTTTCATCTAGACAACCTTCATTTTGTGAATGCTATCATGGTGAAAGGTCAGATATTAGGTGATCGCAATTTTCTTACGTAAATGACTGTATAAATGCCAGCAGATCTGAATCAATCCTTCTGTGTTGTTTAGTTTGGTTTTTTTAAGGATTTATAATCTGTTTATGCGCTGGCGCTTCTCCGCCTACTCAGTAGCACTGGCGAGGATTGTGACTATCACAGGATGGCGGCAACACCAGTTTTGGCTGGCTTAAGGTCAACAGAATCTGCACCTTGGCACTATAAAGTACAAACAAAAAAAACTGAGTGAAAGATACCATGACTAAAACAGTATACAAACTCTGTGGCGTAGTTTGTTTTGATATTAGCACGTCAAGTGGTCGTGCCGGAGTGGTTATCGGGCATGACTAGAAATCATGTGGGCTTTGCCCGCGCAGGTTCGAATCCTGCCGACCACGATCCTGTTTTTTCCCGCACACTCAGGTTCTGAAATGCTTAAATTTGTCAGGGATCCCATCCAAATGAATTTTTTGAAGCGTATTGCTCACTACTTAAAAGTACTCACTCACAGCTTCTAAAGGACAAAGATGCTCACAATTGGAAACAAAAACCCCAAGAGAGAAACTTTTAGTGTTCATGGCAATTATTCAAGATTGAACCTATTAGACCAGCTAATCTGGTCCGCAATACAAATTGTTGCTTATCATCTATAGGATCATAAAATGGCATGCTATAAGCTGGATTCACATTGTAATTCTACCTTAACACTACAGTAAAGGATTCACAACTGATATTGTTACTGCATATGTAACAAATTTCACCTCAATTTCACGTTAACTGGCTCTTACATGTTCATCTAGATTTTGTCAATCCACCATACTTGAGGTTGCATAAGCAATAATCAAAGCATGAGTTGAATCATTTTCGGCATGATGTGGTGGTTTAATGTTTCCACTACGAAGCAATCTTCTTGTTGGTTTCTCTTGGGACACGGTATCTGCACCTTTGAACTTTGCCAAGCAAGCAAGCACCTTTACTGACTCTGCAATGTTTTCTGTACATTCAATAATCTCAAGTAGTAGAGAAGTGACCGAGGCTGCTGGGATGACATCCTCTAAGATGTTAGTGCTATCCAGTGTAATGGCTTCTAAGGCTCTGTGCAGACCCTCAGCAGCAGTTTTAGCGTTCATGATGTGTGTGGAAACTGCAAACGGGTATCTCATATCCTTAATTGCCGTGGAAATTTCCTGCAAAGCTTTGCCTAACTCAACGCTTATTTCCATGCATGACAGTGTAATTATCTTCTTGAACTCTGATGGCTCCTGCAAGTGGATAGCACGAATCGGTTAAGGAAGCTGATAAAGGAATGCTGGTCTACCCTTCGGAGAAAATACAGTGCACCAGAGAAAATATATGGCAAGGGTTCTCGAATACTGTAATGACACTAGTAGTACTAGGCGGTAGAGTCATATACACCAAAGGGCCAACCATTGACCCCACAAATCAAGATAATATTGTGAAATATAGATATGGACAACAGGAGAAAGATTTGCCTTAACATACTTTCATTTCAGAGGTGATGCTGTTGCTTAGTGCTTCCAGCCTGTATGCGCATTGCCGAGTCATTGCGCTAATTTTCAGATATTGCTTCCATGGATGGCCAAACCTGAATTTTCCATGAGGTGGCTCCCATCTACCAAAATTTGCCTAAAAAATAAATTACACCAAGAAAAGCATATCTTTCAGAACCCAAGGTTTATTTCAGAATGTAGATATTGATCAGTGAATAGCAAATAATCCATTTGTACAATGAAAATATTCAATTTTGGTAATGTCGACAAACAAAACAAAGTTCTCAATAAGAAACAATTGAAACAACAGAAGGAATCTAACTGCGCCTCAAATTCATATTTAATTATGAGGTTATACTGTTAGTTCATCATTACGTCTGGTACTGTGTACATTTAAGCCACTAGACTTACTGCAAAATATTATACTTAATTAGATCTTAATCCATTATTAAGGGTCAGGTACTGTGGTACATGTAAGCCACTAAACTTATTGCAATTTACTGTAGGTGGTCAAATCATTTGAAAAGATGGGATTAATAATAACAGCTAAAGATGAACACTCAAAGAGATCTTCCTCACCATTGCTTCTTCAGCTGTCATAGAATTCAAAACACTTCTGTATCCATGAAGCCATGACATATCCGTACCCCCCTTTTTTCCGAAATATAGTTCTCCAAATCCTGTAGAATAGTTATTGTTGGTAATTAAGATTACAAATCGAACTAATAAATGCATTTATTAGCTGGTTATCAAGATAATCAACACAGTAATTGCGAACCTTGTAAGAAATCTGCTTGCTTTTCTATGTTGCGAGCAATCAGTTTGTGCAAGTCATGACCAGCCCATACAGGGAACACAAATATGGACATGATCACACATGTTAAACAACCTATAGCAATAGTTGATACCCTTTTGTGAGCAAGTTCTAAGATCTCATCTTCTTGATCACCAGATACTGATACCAAACAAAATGTTAGTATAAATATCAATACCCCATAATCGTATCGTGCTTTGACCCCTGGAAAGAAACGGACAAACGATGCTACAGCCGCTGCCAAAAAAATCAATAAATGAAAGAAAAAGGTTACCACGTATAAATATAAATTCATAAAAGATCATTAGTTACAAAATAAAAAATCTTATGAGTTTTTTCACATAAAGTTTTTTTTCCTTTGATCCTTTCAGGTAACTTACCTAGAAGGAAGATAAAGAACCAAAGAATAGCAGGATGCCCTTTGTCTCCAGCTAGAGTTGCCAAGTGATGAGCACCAAAGCCTAAGGCACCAGCTAAAAGTGTTGCTAATGCTCGATTAAATCCTTTACCCAATGTAGCCCCTGGGAAAATATGTTCATTGTTTCTAGTTATCAAGTCAATACAACAAAACGTCATATGATAGTTCTGAAAACGATAATATGAAGATGACTGCAAAATAATTATACAGAGTACTGCTAAACTTACCAACACTAAATTCGAAGACAACTACCACTGTTAAGATAGCCGGCATAGTAGAGGAGCCAAAGCCACCATAGACGGGTCTAAAGAAGTACAGAAGAGAAACCAGTGAGAGTGTTAATCCCACCTTGATGGAATGAATAATCCTTCTGGGGTCATCCTTTCCAAGCTTCTCTACCTTGTGTGCAAATTCAACTACATCGTCTATGAATCTGTCAGGCAATGCCTTAAGGCACCACCACCCGCCTCTCAAAAATCCACCACTCTTCCTGACAGCTGATTCATCAATATCCATACAAGAGAATGACTGAAGAAAGAGTCTGTATGAAAATAGAGAGATGATAGGTAGAGCAAGAAAATTAAAAAGGATGAGAGGAATGAGAACATGGGTGATAAGAGGTTTGAGCCATGAATTTATAGGAAGGAAATACATAAAACTATTATTAAACACTGTTATATTTGAGTTTGACCCATGTGGATACTCTTAAAACTTAATGTTTTATAACAAAAACATTTATTTCTTGCTTGTAATGCATCCAATGAAAGTCGCACGACTTCCCAAGTATTAGTGCTCAATCCAATGACTACAGAGGCCAAAAATGGGATTTGTCGGATTGGAAAACCCATCAAGAATGAATGCAACTGATGTAGAGCAGAATATATCAGAAGTAGCTTTGGGTAATCAACTGACCTACTACATGTGAAAGTTCTACAAAAATCTCTTGCAGTTCGATGGAAATAGTAAGACCTAGAAATTAGATCTAACTGAAGTACATCATTTTTACCTCACACCATCCTTGCTGCTGATATTTGTGGAACTGGAAGACTTAATTTAACACCATCTGGACTAACTCCAACCTAACTGTAGCTGCCATACCTCCTTTGGCCTAAACCTGCAGTTAAGAATCGAAAACTTTGTTTATCAAGTCGGTCTATCTGCTTTTATGGTCTATGTGGGTAGCAAGCAACAATAGAAAATTAGATAAAACTGGCATATCGTAAGAAGGTGTGATATATAAGATAAACACCATTCTCACTATACAAAGGCGGATATCCTTGGTATACACAGTATCCGTAACGAATTCATACACAATCCACAACGTATTATCGATAGCTTACAGAATTACAGGTTGATGAAGATGAACTTTTGGATGTTTGGAACTGCGGAGATGCATGAGCATAGATTTAGTGTTGCTCATACAGAGCTCCTAGCTCTTTACTAGTGTTGGAGCAAGATTAAACTTAAACTCTCTGATTATATTGATGTTTTTGCTCAGTTTTCAACATGAGACTCACTGCCTATTGCCTATCTATAGGCTTGTTCAACCGACTAGCACTTCCCAGAAATCTCTAGATATCTTTGACCGGACCCTTTACAACTGAGACACACTTTCTCTAGATTTTTCTTCTACATAAACTATTTGGACCGACCTTCACTTGTTCACATTACAGACTCTGTTTTCTCTAGCCAATTCTAGACTCTTCTTTCTTTTCAAAGCCTAAACTTCATTCACACTAGTTTGACAAACTAGATTACAAATTAGTATTTCCAACAATGAAAACACACAAACAAATTTGAAATTACAGATGGTGCAGTATAGGGACAGTTGAAATGACTAGAGATACTAAGATTAGCCATCTAGTAATGTTACTTCTAAGCCAGTGGCATATGTTATCAAAAAACTTTCCAAATTGTCAACCTTAATCTTCCTTCTTCGCGTAAATATAGAAAACTTGAATGTAACAAGATTTCAATGTCATTTGGTAGTTATAAAATGCATACAATCTTACCTGATTGAGCTTCTAACGTCCATCCAATAGGTTGTCCATCGTAAATGGAGGATGTAAAATAACACCATTGTGTACAAACCCCAATTGATATGACTGAAACCGAAATCAGAATTCTTAAATCTAAATTGATGGTGGTATCGATGAAACATTGGATCACCCTAATCAACACTGAAGAGCAATTAGAAACAAAAAGAAAAAAATCAAAAATTTACAAACAGAAAAAAATCAGGGTTTTGATTTCTAACCTGAGCAGCTACTCTACTGAGCTGATTGATGTTGATAATGATGGTATCCATGAATGAATTTAATTTGCTTTCTCTTTCAAAAACCCTCTTCCCTTTCTTCCATGGTTACCAGTCTACCGATTGAAACCTCTTTGCTTTGTTCATCTGCTGATGAAGGTGGATCTCCCTCGCCTCTTGTGCTGGTTCATTTTTTCTATTCACAGGCGCATCTTCCCCGTGTTCTCGTTTTAGAAAAATGTTGGGCCTAACTCAATAGCGGAGGCGAGGATTTGACCATCAGGTATGGTGGCAACACCATTTCTGGCTGGCTGGATCTTGGCTTAAGGTCAACCGAATCCACACCATGGCTAATGTCACACCTTCAAAAGTGTAACCCCGCAGTACAAATGGTTCTGTGAATAGCTTCACCCAGTTGCATTTCAGCCTTATAAGTTTGTACCAATACAAACAGCTAACTCTTCAGGTTTATCAGCGGAAGTCTTTAGCCTTCTTTCTCTTCACTTAAACTCATCAAATGCACCCCATAATACATTCAATCTTTGCCACATTTTACTAACAACAATCAGTCAACCAAGAACACTTAGAATATGACACAATCACTTCATTTTATTGCGTCAAAGGAAAGAAATACAAAACTTTCCAACTTGGGGACTTACACAGACTTGTTCACCTTTGAACCAAGCCTTAGTCTTACAAAAACTCTCATATTCACTCACATATGAAAACTCACTCTCACATATGTTCTCTATGCAAGCCTGCCGAATTTTTCCAGCCTTAGGACTATTTATACAACAGATTTACTTGGCCAAACCGTGCATAACCGTTACACACGCATGGGACAGCCATCTGTCCCATAGAGCAGTTCTGTAACCGCCAACAACTGTGCCAACTGGTCAGTTCTCCTTTAACTCATGCCAATCGTCCAACACCTGTTCTCTAGCAGTTAGAACTCTTCTCCCACGCTTATAAACTTCTTTATAACCGCTCCTCTTCATCACACATCATTGGCATGCTTGTGAAACTCGTAACTGACTTGCAACCGTCACTTGAGCCGTATTGCGCCACTTGTTTAGGAATACTGGATTCTTCCTTACGCCAACGTTCAGCCATCTTGGACCTGCATGTTTATCACTATAAACTCATGCACGGACATTCTTTAAGCTTCAAACATCAATGCCAGCTCTATTAACTCACTCTAGTTGCTCATGAGTCATCTATGCTTCACTACTCCAATTAGCCTGACAATAGTAATGCAACTCTTGCATTACCACCTTGTTTGCACTGTCCAGGATTTGGCACTTCCTTGAACTAATGCATAGACTAACTCTTAGTCTATTCCACTCTTCTTGCATCATCCTTGATTTTGGGCCAACTCAATTCCATGGATATGCATCTATGCCAACATTGCATGTTGCATCTGTCACTTTGGCCATGTCTTTCCTTTCCCTTAATGAAGCTTCATTGTGTCGGACAATAGCTTCAGTCCTTAGCCAAATGTATTTACAATGTATTGATGCACTTGCACTACATTGGCCCTATGGAGTTATGCCATTTTTGACACTTGACATTCTATACAGTAATACCGCTATTATGGCTTGCGTTGCGCTATTATGGCTTCGCATTGCGCCATTACGGTGGAGTACTGACTTGGTCTGCAACTCTGTAACGCACAATCATTATGCATCACTTGCAATACCGTAATAGACCTCCCCCACCTAATCCGTTCAACGTCCTCGTTGAGCGCGGCCTTGTATGAACACCATAGTTGTCTTAATTTTGCTTCATCTGCCTTCAGAACCTTTTCTGAAAATCGGTAACTACTTTTGGCTTACCCTTGCCAATGGTCCCCTCCGACTGCATCCACATCACTTAGCTTTACTGCTTTGTCGTTGATCTCATATATTTGAGCCACCGCTCGGCGTTTTGCACTACGCTTACGCTGCTACTCAAATTATGCATCAATACCCAAATGCAAACTTGAAATTCTCATTAGCCAACTTTCTTTAGCTTGAATTTCTCCTTGAATCATTTACGCCTAAGTGTACGCACTAAACGATTCTTCCCAACTTGATCATTATGATCATTTCCATCGTCTTCCGACTTCTCCTTTTATCATACTCAACATGATAAGGACTTATAAACGACTTGGCCTCGTTTTCAATCAATTTTGCTGACAACCCGCCCTTGAACTGTTGTTCTCCGCGATCCTGATCAAGCACGTCACAAAGTAAATAGGGTTGGTCATTGCATAAGACACCCGTATTCCATACTTCATGCCTTGCCAAACTCTGATTATGCAAACTTCATTCAAGAACCCGTTTCTATGAATGTGTCCATCAAGTATAAAATATTTATACTTGTGCCATGTTGCATACCCGTACTCGAATGAAAAGTTTTCTTTGCTCAACTTCTATGCGGCAAAATTATTGAGTCGCACAGCCCATTTAAAACTGTGACTAACTATCTCTTGGACAGATCATTAGCTAACCCTTTAGTTGTCCATATGCCATTCCTTCAAAGCTAATATGTCTCCAAATACTTCTTTGAACTGCATTGCTGCTTGCCTGGAAAGTGTGTGTATTTCTCTAAGTCCATGAGTTCCACCCAACTCATGCTTGCTGATGATGTGATTTTCCAACTTGTTGTGTTGCTTGCACTGTCGCTGCCCATCTGCCGTTGTGCCATTTTGCAATTTCCCAAACAGCAACATCACTTCTACATCAACTAAGACCCTTCTCCCATGCTTTGCTTATTAGCTTTCAACTTGTCTTGTCATTTCATACGTTAGGCTTAGTATGCTACTTGCAGCATCTCCCAAATTGATGTATTGTGGATGTCCCATATCGATATTGAAGCATCATTTATAGTCCATCCTTGAATTACTTTGAATATACTAAGTATGCTCTTGGTGCTAGTATAAATTAGAAGACATAAGGCTAAAGGAGGAAGGTTTTGGTTTTAGAATATTGTGTGAAGAATGAGATGTTCTCTTCTTTCAAACCTAATTGTTATCTCTAGGGAGAACTAGATCATCTAATTCTAGAGTATCAACTAGATGCCTCTCATAATCTTATAGTTTCCAATTTAATTGGGTAGAAATTCTAAGTTATTTGAGAAGAATCTCCATTATTAGGTTCTTCCTTTATTCAAAGGGTAGAAGAAACTAAATTGGTGGATTATTTATCCTTTTCAAGTTATCAATTTCAATTTATTTTCATTGTAAGTTTCCGCTTCTCATCATTTGGTATCAATAGCTTTGGTTTGATTCTCAAAGGGAAAAGGTGTGATTAGTGAAGATATTTGTTTTTGAGGTGAATACTTCTAATCTCTTTATTAAGTATTTTGGGTTGATTATTATGTTCTTTGATAGTTTATTCAATTTGGGTTTTTCAATCTTATATTGATTTCACCATGGTTTACAAAAGAGAAGTTAATTTGGGTAGGATTCATTCAAAGGATGTGTTGATGAATATTGTACATGAAGTGTTTGATGATATGTATCTAAGAATGGGAGAAATTTGTGAAGAATATTATTGGAAACTTGTAAGTCTCCATAACCAAGAAATGATTCTACCTAATGATTGTGATGATGTAAGTGAACTAGATGTATCAATTTTGGTTGGTGGATATGAGGATAAACAAAGTGCCCACAAGGTGTTTGATAAAATGTCTCCACCAAAATTTGATAGTTATTTGAGTCATGAGGAAAATGAAATAGTGGGTGTTCTTCCAATCTATCAAGATGGCATAAATATGGATCAAATATTTGATTATTTTACTATCATGGACCAAGTGCTATCACGTAAGAATCAAGAGAAAAAAGAATACAATCCTTTGTGTTCAATTTTTGATGAGGTAGTTAATGGTAATGAAATAAAAGATTTTGGTGTACCAAGGTATGATATTGAATTGGAAAATTCTATATTAGAAGCATCTAGAGAACAATTTCAAGTATGTGAACCGACTACCGGAAACAAGCCTTCACTCAAGATACAACAAAATGGGTAGGCAATATATATGAATCCAATTTGGGCTTTCATTGAAGATAAGTTTCATGGTTGTAGTCTTCGTGCAAGGTTGAGAGAAATGTTTGTTGTTTCTTTACTACTTGGGGATGCTCTTAACGATGACCACAAGATGTTACATTTGGTGAGTAAATACAATGGAAGGTGTAGAGGTAGAATTGGCTTCAAACAAGGAAGAAGCTCAAGCACTAATGGAGAATATGCTTTGAAGAATTCGTGGACGAATTTGTTCAAACAAGGGGAGGATGATGTATTTACAAACGAAGAAATACTTGGTGTGTCATTACTACTTGGGGATGATCTCAAATATGACCACAAAGTGCTACATTTGGTGAATAATTATAATGGAAGGTGCAGAGGTAGAATTGTCTTCAAGCAAGGAAGAAGTTCAAGCACAAATGGAGAATACGCTTTGAAGAATTCGAGGACGAATTTGTTTTAAAAAGGGTAGGATGATGCATTGTGGATGTCCCATATCGATATTGAAGCATCATTTATAGACCATCCTAGAATTACTTTGAATATGCCAATCATGCCCTTGGTGCTAGTATAAATTAAAAGACATAAGGCTATAGGAGGAAGGTTTTGGTTTTAGAATATTGTTTGAAGAATGAGAGGTTCTCTTCTTTCAAACCCAATTGTTATCTCTAGGGGGAATTAGATCATCTAATTCTAGAGTATCAACTAGATGCCTCTCATAATCTTATAGTTTCCAATTTAATTGGGTAGAAATTCTAAGTTATTTGAGAAGAATCTCCATTATTAGGTTCTTCCTTTATTCAAAGGGTAGAAGAAACTAAATGGGTGGATAATTTATCCTTTTCAAGTTATCAATTTATTTTCATTGTAAGCTTCCGCTTCTCATCACCAATGAACTAGCTTTATATCGTAAATAAAGAGGCAAGACATTATAAACGAAAACACCTTCATTCATTACTGCTCTTACATGACAATACCATGTACCATTACATGATTGATCCACTTGATCACTTTTGGAAAGCTAAAACTTCATTAACAAAGCAACTTGCTTACACCAAAGAAAAGTATATAGAAACTTGAAGACTCAAATAAAAGTTTGTACAACCAAACTCTTACACACAGATTTTGCAACAACCAACAACTCAAGATACACAAAACAAGGCCAAAAACACTCATGTTTTTGCATCAAAGCGCTGCCAATGGAGAAAACACTTACTTGTTTTTAGCTTAGTTTTTTTTGTCGAAGTGAGCGACAATCTCGCTACGAGGTCTCTTCCTTTCGTCCTTCACGAGTCTTTCTATAATGATCCCCATAATCGTCCCCAAATTATGCCTTGAGTTGCGCCTTGAGTGGACAACTTCTAGAGAAATGCAAACCTTTGCAAATGAAACATCCCCTATACTTCCGGGCTGAAGGGAGCAGTTCCTCTTCCTTGGGTTCATGCTTACGCTTACTTCCAACAGATTTTTCCTTTCCTTTGGATTTTCCTTCGTATCTTTGCACATCTTCAGTCGTTGTGCTATTGGAAATCTCTCTTACCGTCTGCATAGCCATCTGGATACTCTGCACTTTTCTCTTCTTAAGTTCAGCAATCACACTTGAACTTGCACCAGCCAGAAATTGGAACATCTGATCTCCTTCACTCATACCACGCGTCTCTTGCACCAATGAAAAGAAGTTTTCATCATAGGCATGTGGTGTACCCGTCATTTGTAGCCTACGTAAACTTTTTCTTGCATACCAAGCACCATTGCTTGGCCAGAACTTACATCTCAGCCCATCTTTCATGTCATTCCAAGACATAGGATTGGCATAACCAACAGCTTCATCTTCTAGCAGCATAGTTCTCCACCAAACCTTTGCATCACCACCAAGGTAATTGCCTGCGAAAGTTACTTTTTGTCCTTCCCCAGTTCCATTCGCCTCAACGTCATACAAGAAATTCTCAATTTCTCTAGCATTTATGGAACCTGCGTAAATTCTTGGCTCGGAGTCTCGACTTGAGCTTTCTCCATGTACATTTGCCCCTACAAACATGTCGTTACTGATTAACCCACGAATGCTTGCCACTTCCTATTCCATTTGCTTCGCATGGCTTGTTAGTATGGTCTTCATGTCACTGAATTGCACCTTCAATTCAGTCACTTTAGCATTGGTTTCGCAATTTAACAAGGTTGCATCGGACACCTTGTCCTTGACTGCACCTACCCTTTCGTCAAATTCTTTAAACCAATCCGATGTTCTTCCTTGAAGCATATCTAGCCTTCCTTTATCTTCAGAAACCGGAGGGATGTCAATGCCATCTGCACTGAAATCAATGGTTATATCCCCAGGATCACCATATTCCTCAAGCTGATGGAACGTACCCGGTAGTTCTTCTTCGATCATCATGCCATTAAAACTCATTTCTAATGCAATACTCTGAAAATAACACGCCACTTACTTGCTCACAGGAAATTAGTTTAAGAGAGAAAGAATTTCTAGTGTATTATCAAAAAAATAAACTCGAACTGTGTACCAAACACAGCTCTGATACCTGTACTGTCACACCTTCAAATGCCACAACAATTTTCTGCGAAAGTGTAACCCGGCAGTACAAATGGTTCTGTGAATAGCTTCACCCAATTGCACTTCAGCCTTATAAGTTTGTACCAATACAAACAGCTAACTCTTCAGGTTTATCAGCGGAAGTCTTTAGCCTTCTTTCTTTTCACTTAAACTCATCAAATGCACCCCATAATACATTCAATCTTTGCCATACTTTACTAATAACAATCAGCCAACCAAGAACACTTAGAATATGACACAATCACTTCATTTTATTGCATCAAAGGGAAGAAATATAAAACTTGCCCACTTGGGGACTTAGACAGACTTGTTCACCTTTGAACCAAGCCTCAGTCTTACAAAAACTCTCCTATTCACTCACATATGCAAACTCACTCTCACGTATGTTCTCTATGCAAGACTGCCGAATTTTTCCAGCCCTAGGACTATTTATACAGCAGATTTACTTGGCCAAACCGTGCATAACCGTTACACACGAATGGGACAGCCATCTGTCCCATAGAGCAGTTCTGTAACCGCCAACAACTGTGCCAACTGGCCAGTTCTCCTTTAACTCATGCCAATCGTCCAACACCTGTTCTCTTGAAGTTAGAACTCTTCTCCCACGCTTATTAACTTCTTTATAACCGCTCCTCTTCATCACGCATCATTGGCATGCTTGTGAAACTCGTAACTAACTTGCAACCGTCACTTGAGCCGTATTGCGCCACTTGTTTTGGCATACTGGATTCTGCCTTGCGAAGCCATCTTGGCCCTGCATGTTTATCACTATAAACTCATGCACGGACATTCTTTAAGCTTCAAACATAAATTTCAGCTCCATTAACTCACTTTAGTTGCTCATACATCATCTATGCTTCACTACGCCAATTAGCTTGACAATAGTAATGCAACTCTTGCATTACCACCTTGTTTGCACTGTCCAGGCTTTGGCCCTGCCTTGAACTAATGCATAGACTAACTCTTAGTCTATTCCACTCTTCTTGCATCATCCTTGAGTTTGGGCCAACTTAATTCCATGGATATGCATATATGCCAACATTGCATGTTGCATCTGTCACTTTGGCCATGTCTTGCCTTTCCCTTAATGAAGCTTCATTTTGTCGGCCAATAGCTTCATTCCTTATCCAAATGTATTTACAATGTAGTGTTCTACTTTCACTACATTGGACCTATGGAGTTATGCCATTCTTGGCACTTGACAGTCTATACAGTAATACCGCTATTATGGCTTGCGTTGCGCTAATATGGTTTCGCATTGCGCCATTACAACGGAGTACTGACTTTGCCTGCAACTCTGTAACGCACAATAATTATGCATCACTTGCTTTACCGTAATAGCTAATAAAGTACGGACCTTACTAGAGCTGGGACACATGGAGGAGGGTATATAAATGTGAGATGTGATGTGGCATAACCGAATTGGTGGAGAAGGGCCGACTCTAGTATAGATCTAGGTTATGGATTGATGTGGAAGGATCCAGTCACATGATTATAATGACATGTTACTGCTGTGAAGCTCTAACAAAGATGTATGCATTCCAAGACGTATATAATTACCATTTATCTTTTTAAATATCAATCTCCGAAGATATTAAAAATTTGTGGGTGACGAAGATTAACAGTTGAAATTAAAATTTGTGGATGGAAAAGTTTGGTGTTTCAGAATACTTTCATCGTTGGGTTGAGTGTAGAGCTTTATAGGATGAACAAATCACCAAAAATTAACTTTAAATTCATTGTCGTTTGGGTTTTGTTGAAAAAACGACGTCACCATGTCATTGGATCCTTCCCATGGATTAATTACCCCCACATCTGTCCCACCTCCATTTATCTCACATTTAGTGTTTCTGATAAAGTGCAAACCACCATTTTTAAGAGTTCGTCGAATAATACACTTTATAATTATTTATTTTTCAATTTATTTTTCAATCGATAAAGAAGGTTAGAGCTCAAGTAAATACAAACTCCATAGCTTTTAGGATTGATATCTAATTTGATGTCGACTAACGTCGAATCCTGGTTCAGACTCCATCGTACTGTATTGTTATCGGGACAAACATTACAAGTCAAACCCCGACAACATGGGCATGTGAGGTGATCGTGCCTGAGTGGTTAACGGGCATGACTAGAAAGCATGTGGGATTTGCCTGCGTAGGTTAGTATCTTTCCGACCACGCATATTTTATATTTTTACCAAGAAGAACTCAAAGTCTGGGTTAGAGTTAGAATTGAGATTTATTTTTTTACCAAGCAGGATCCAAAATCTGGGTTAGAAATCTCAAACAATTTTTTTTTTTAAAATGTGTTTAGCATTGCTTGAACTTTGTCAAACACTTCTAAGACTTCATAGATCACTCAAAGACTTATATGTGTGCATCATGATTAAATTCTTAGGTGTTTAAATGAACATCAAATTGCTTTAATTCTTTGGCATACTTGCAAACCGAACAATCATTATAACAGTTCCAGAACCGGTTCCTAGTGTATATTCTTCTATTGTATTTTCAAGACCTAAAATTGTTTGCTTGATTCCCAATTTATCTTAGCTTGAATTTTAAGAAACCCCTGGTCTTTGAAAACTACAAATAGAGATGATATTTAAACTGGAAAAATCAATCCCTGACACTTTGTGTCCTAGTTGAACCTAGATTCGTCCTCTACAGACCTAGGTTTCCTCTGAGAAACATAATTAGGTCTACGACTAAAATACTTCGCTTTGGGGATTCATGAAGCCAGGTTCGACTACCTTGATAATTCGTGTATCATGATCTTGCTTTTATGTTATCGAGGTTTTCGTAATCTCTTTCAAAGATAGATAGTAATCGCAAAGTTTTCTTCGTCTCATACTTTGTGATTTCGCAAGATAGATATATGAAAACTGATCTTAATTCATCTTTTAAAGATTGTTCTTGAGAGGTGGTTAATAATCTAGTCTGCTCTTCATGAGTCGTAAGTTTCAGATTTGCGAGGTTTGCTAGATTTGTCTATTGCAAACATATTTTCTCACCTTGATCTTTGATCCAAACCAAATGAGATTATTTGTTAGAGGCAGATTGGTATCAAAAGTATTCACTTCGGCTGAAGCAACTCTTAGGTTGTAAAGGACGTCAACTAAGGGAATCAATTGCATAGAGCTTTGCGAGGTTCAAAAGACGCAAGGAGCGCGACTGTAACTGAATCACTTGGAGGGAGGATTCGGTCTCAAATAATTCCAGTCCAAAATCTGATAGTAGGCTAGTATCTGTAGCGGCTTAATACAGTTGGGTGTTTATATCTGGACGAGGTCCCGAGGGTTTTCTGTAGTTACGATTTTCTCGTTAATAAAACTTCTGGTGTCTTTTGTTTTTCTTTTTACGCATTATATTGTTTATATTTATAATTAGATTTACATAAGTTGTACGCATTCAATTTTAGTAGTAGATACGTCCATTTTGATTGCAACCGATTACGAGACTCGTTTCTTGTAGAATTCGTATATCGAAAGATAGATAACAAGTTTAATTACTTGTCAGAATTCCGATTGAATTTTTTGGATACGACTAGATTGATCTTGGGTATTGATTTTTGAGGTCGTCCAAGTACTCTTCTTGACAATCAGGTTCACGGAGTCTTGTCTATATACATACTAATTAAGAAGAGGTTAGAGATATAAAATTTATATACATATTGTCAAGGGACCATTCAGTTGGTCTACTTGCAATTGTATTAGGTTTTGTCCATACAGGTTGTCAAACAAAAGATTTGGTGGTGTACTTGGTACCCTTGTGTTTTCAATAAGCCACTTACTGCTACATTGCAAATTCTTACACAGTATATGGAATTACTTTGTAGCTGGTTATAACGTGAAGTGGGTACAGAACAGGGACATTTCCTCTCAATTATTGGTCTGGAAATTAAGGAAATGAAGGAATAAGGGTAGAAAAGTATGGCCTATCCTATTTTTGCTATCTGTTGGGTCATATGGGGAGAGCGTAATAGACGTTTAATGGTTAATAAAACACCCAATGCGGAGACAGTTATCATCAATGAGGTGAAAAGATCTGTTTACATGTGGTTGATAGACGCATTTATGTGTCTATTTTTTTCTCAATTATGTATATTGTTAGTTCTCCATTTTGTGCTTATTTTGCTATTTTATGTATTTGTAGGTGTTTTTGGAGAAATGGATTTTTACGGCGAAATCTGCTCGAAAAGTTGATAAAGGTACCCTACTATTCGGACTCTCAGTATGGATAAAGGGAAACCAATTGATAAGGGGCGCCCATGGCTACTTGCACCCCATACCTGCTATTTACACCCAACATCTAATGGCACCCTATTCTGGTTAGGGGGCTTCCCATCTTCATCATAGTTTTGGCGGGAAAACACGTCTTCCACCTGCGAACTTCTGCATAACTTCCTGGGTCGAGTTTGACGACATTTTATCGGGTTTTATTTGTTGATATAGGTTGGTTGGTCCTGGTCTAGTCAAACAGGGATGGTATACGATTTAGATACGCAAAAAAACAAGTTTCCATGCATATCTAGAAGAATCAGAGAAAGTGAAAGTATAACGGGTTTATTTTGTTGGCTTGGGAAATTACGTGAAACTTGAGAGAGTGTATTAACGGCTGGGATTATATTCTGCTATTTGGAAAGAATTTAGATGAGCACAGAAGACGCGTAGGGTGAAGAAAAAGAGAGTTATGTGGGTTTGGATTAAAACAAGTCTTGGAGAGTATCACGGGATTTTAGTTGAATACATGGAAGTTACCGGTTGGAGATAAGAGAATATTGGTAGTTGTTTGATTTGATATTACCCTTGAGAGAGTCTGGGACATTGGATTCTACTTGGAAGACGCGTGAGAAGCAACACATGAGTGTTTGAAGCTGCGTATGAGGATATGGAAAGAAGATATAAAACCCGTAACTTTGGCAAAAAGAAAAAGGAGATTTCTTGGATATTCAATCGACCTGTGGGTGTATAAAAGGGTTAAGAGAGTCGAGACTTGGAGATCGAGAGTTGGGGGTACGCTGCAGAGCTAAGAATCATGCTGTAGGAGATATTACAGCAGCAGCAGGAAGAAGACTAAGTTGAAGAACATAAGGTTGTAAAGGACAGTCGTTTCTTAGGGTCTTAAATTCAGAATCCTGTAACAGTCCATTAATAACAATTATCTTCAGTTTGCAACAATTTCTGTAACAGTTGATTCTGTAACAATTATATATGTTACAGATTCGTTGTAATACTATTTTTCTTCAATAAAACACCTTTTAAGCCATGTTTATATCTTTGGAGTGTGTTTTCACCATGAAGAGCTAAACCCCAACGATGGGATGACGGAAGAAGCCTAAAATCTACGTGGGTAATTATATTTAATTCTTATATGACTTTTGCACTAATTAAAATTGATTTATGATTTTTATTAATTAGTTGTCATCTCATCTGATGGGTCATGCTTGCTTAGATGTTTTAATGTCCCATGCTTAGGAATTACAACTAATATTTTGAGAATCTGCCTTGGCAAAAATAAGATTCCATGTCTTTATCTATTGATCTATAATTGTTAAAATAATTAATGTTTGAACCTTATGTTATGAGTTTGGTGGAATCCCGAGTCTCAGTACTTCTCGATATTTGTGACAATCCTTGAATATATTTTCTTTTATTAAGTCTAAAATCGATCTCTACAAGTCTTTGAACGAACTTTTACTACCACTTTTTACAACATCAATTTAAAATCACATCAATTTTTGGCGCCACCGACGCGGACTTGTATTTAGATTTGTTTTAGGTTTCTTTTTATTTTTATTTTTATTTTTTGTTCTTTTTTACGCGTTTTGGTATTTTTCGATTCTTTTCAGATTTGGAGCGAAGCTACAAGGGAAGAAAAAGTGTTATAAAAGGAAAGCATCGTCAAAGAAGGAAAGAAAAGAGGAATCCGAAAGGAGTGAAGAAGAAGATTTTGTATATAGTTATTTTGTTTTATTTTTAGAAACTGTAAATAGGGTGTTATTTTTGTAATTTTTCTTTTCCTTTTTGGACATTTTTATTTTTGGACTTTTTGGACATTCTTGCACATTATTTTTAAACACTAAGGAAGGGTCAAAATTAAATATCAACTCTTTGCAGGGAAGGACGACAGTTACGATACTGTCTCGGCCCCTCAGGTTCGTACACTGACATCGGAGTCGGTGGCCTGAGTTGACTTCAACGGTTCATCGCCCGTCTGGTACTGGAGGTAAGATTCTATCCACCCACGAATCCCCTGTCAGTGGGTTTTATTTTGTGTGACAACTCACACCCCTGCAATAGAATGTCGAACTGGTATTACAATAGCCAATACAACGAATATCAGACTGAGTTTCAAAATGGACGTTACTACTTTGACCATAGTGTGAATAATGGTTGGGAACATCAGCCTTTTGAAGGTTATGGTCCATACCATGGTGATCCCAATTACTATCCACACGCCAACCGGTCATACGAGCAAAAATCCCCTCTACTAGAGTCAACACGTAAGTTAGCTGAGTCGACACGTAAGTTAGCAGAAATGAATAACTTAGTTATGGACGAAACCAATGTAATGACTGAACTTTCTTTCCTAGATTCAATTAGGAAGTCATGTGAGTCGACTCAAAATATTTTGTTAGAGGCCCAGAACATAACCGCTCTTAATTTCCAATATAGTGTTTCCAATAGTACCTTTGAAAATGAAGATAGTTATTCACATAATCAAGATGACGAGGATAAAATTGGTAACACTACTTTTTTAGATGAGGTTCAAACATTTTCATGTTATTATAATGATGATTATGATGAGGATAATGTTGATGAAGAATTTGAAATAAGTAGGCATAGTGATCAAGAATTTATTACTCTAATTGAGCTTAATAATGATAATATTTCTAGTTCAAATCCAAATAATTTTAATAATTATTCACCTATTCAAAAGGACGAGGATTTGACTAGAGATACCCCCGTTTTAGACGATGTAGTATTTCCTTTTGATTACGAAGCTAATAATGGTCTAGAGGAACGAGTTTTTTCTGAGAATATTTTTTTAGAGTCTAGCGATTTAGAAATATTAGTCTTAGACAAAGAAAGTGAACTCGTAGAGATGAGTGAGGATGAACCTGACTTAGAAGAATCAATTAACCATTTTTAGGAATCATATGACCTTGAAATTAGGGAAGTTGTGACTAGTCTTTCTAGAGACACTAAAAACTTTAAGTTTGGGGGTGATTATCATTCTCCATGTTCTTTAACTATTAGAATGGTCCCTCACTTGGGACTTGACATATGTGCCTCAACCATTTTACAATATTATCTTCATGCACGTTTTCCTGAACCTAGTGATGTCCATAAGGAAGTTCAGTTGTTAGAAACCCATCCTCTGGTTGATGTGGTTTACCCAGGCTATGATATCCAGATTGACTTTGTTTTCCCACCAAATATTTTTCGACCAATTGTGGGAACGTATAAGTTTCATATGTGTCAATTATTAAGTTTTGAGACTAAACCTAATTACTTTAGGAGATTAGAGTCGACACATTTGCTTAAGGAAAACCACCACTCTCATTGTGGTCAGTTGTGTGAGTCAAAACTGATTGACTTTATGGATCCACAATTATTCAGGTTATTATTATGTGCTTCTAAATTTTTACTTGAGTTTTTACAGACTCTAATACCTGAACCGGACCTTAGCTTTGAGGAATTCCAGCGCATGAAAATATTTTATCTAGACCCTTTCATAGAGCCTGAACCTGAACCACAGCTAGATGTAGTTGTCTTAAGAAGGAAACTAGACAAGGGTGCGCTTTATTTGTTAATTTTCTTGGCATGTTGCAGATTCCTTTTACTTGTGATATCTCTATTTGGTTTTGATGACCCACAGATATTTCGGCTATTACTTTATGACACGAGGTGATTAATCCTTTCTTATGTCTGGCTGAAGACGTTAAACTTAGTACTTCTTGGGAGGTAACCCGATCTCATGCAACACGGTGATATATTTCCTTATCTTTTTTGCTTCAAATGGTAATAGTTTCTCCTTGTTCATGCTTTTAATTTTATCTTTAGAACATTGAGGACAATGTTAGATTTAAGTTTGGGGGTATGGGAGAAACTTTTTAGTTAAAAGAATTACAACTAATATTTTAAGAATTTGCCTTGGAAAAAATAAGAGTCCATGTCTTTATCTATTGAGCTATAATTGTTAAAAGAATTAATGTTTGAACCTTATGTTATGAGTTTGGTGGAATCGGAAAAATCAGTACTTCTCGATATTTGTGACAATCCTTGAATATATTTTCTTTTATTAAGTCTAAAATCGATCTCTACGAGTCTTTGAACGATCTTTTACTACCACTTTACAACATTAATTTAAAATCACATCAGTGGTGCATGGAGTAGTTTAAGACTACTCATTTTAGGATCTTATTACGCATTGGAAAGTCATTATATAGATAGATAATGTAATATTCATTGTTAACCGCCTTTAGAAAGAGTTGCTTTAACCGACCTAGAAAAAACGAAAGAATCGGAGTCAACTCAGTGTTATCATCTTCATCGAATACTTTAAATTCCCATTGATTTTACCTCTTTTAGCTTTTTGCATGCAATAATCTTTCTTTATTCTACCTTTTGATACATTTTACTTGATGCACTTTACTGGTTATGCTAATGTTCATCTTGGTTTCTTCCCTATAGGTCCTGGTTTGAAGTGATTGAAGATTTTTCCTAAAGACACATAGAGTGGTTTTGCCTATCTATCTTCTCTATCATTAAATTTTATTATACCTGATTCTCATCTTCACAGTGTTAAATCTCACCTTTTCGACGAGTTTATCCAAAAATCCACTTTTCTGCAAATCTTCTTTTTGTCTAAAAGTTTATCTTATTTTATTCACACGCCCGGTTAAAAGACAACCAGCCTTCTTAACCCTAAGCCTACCCTTATATCCGACTCTCCTACTCTCAAGTAATTGAACAAGTATAACACATTCACCATGCAATTTTTCGGCAACTTCAGGATAATAAGCACGCTTGTTTTTCTTCTTCGTCTTCTTCTTCTTCTTCTTCTTCTATCTCTATCTGCTGCTCTAGCTGTTTTCCCCTGCTCTCCCATGAACCTCAAATCCATGAATTCCAGCAAGTCATGGAAAGAACTTCACTTTCTGATAGGCTCAAAGCCCTAAAACAACTAATACTTAGTACTGGGAAATTAATCCAGGGAGCAAGTCAATGAAAAATTCTCCTTCTTAGGAAAATTTTATTCCTGTAAGGATTACTCGGTAACTGAACTGGATAAAGAGGTGAAAAACTGTGGAGCAAAAGCAAAGATATTTACATCAAAATAGAGGAAGATGATGACTGCTATATGATAAGGTTCTATACTCAGGAGGAGTATGATATGGTTCTAAAACTTATACCATGGTTTATAGAAGGAGATATTTTTATCTTAGAGCCATGGAATCTACTTATCCCAAAGAGTAAAGTCGATTTGAAGAAACAACTTCTCTGGCTGAGATTGTACAACATGCAACCTGAGTTTGCAAATCCTCCAAATGTTAGAAGTATTGCTTCAGCTATGAGAGAAGTAAAAGAGTTGGATCCTCCAGATTGCATTGTTCCTAAAGGCAAAGTGCAGAAAGTTAAAGTTCTTATTGATGTCAGAGACCTGTTGAGAAGAGGATTCTGGATGAAAAATGCAGTGGGTGAAGAGGTTTGGATAAGGCTATTCTATGAAAAACAACCATTTAACCTATGCGGGTTTTGTTATACTATCAATCATCAAGAGGAAGAGTGTGAAATAATAGCAAACTTCTTACTCCAACAACAAAAGGGTTACTTGTCTTCAAACTCAATCTTAGATCATCCGTCTTGGAATAACCCGGATATAAGAGGAGTAAAAGCAGCAAACGTTAAAAGGATTTAAAATATGATGGATCAAGAAGAACATGCAACTAATGTTATGGCAGATCGGATGCATGTAGTTAATGAAGCTCAAGAAATAACGACGCATCAGCACATTGATGAGGATCCAATAAATGCAAGATCTCATAATATGTCTGCTCAAGTCCCTATTCATGTGATGACAAGTACTAATGTACAAAGCTAACTAGTTAATCAGGGGTCAACTTAGTAACTCGGGTTGTACCAAATACAACGATGGGATGTAATCAACAAGGTATGATTCAAATCCATTTTAATAGAGGAAGAGATAAAGATGAGTTCATTCAAATACAAGGGAAGAGGATTAGAATGGAAAATGGTGGTCCGAGCAATTCTCAATTTCATGAGTCAACATCTTCTCCAGTAACCCATCGGGATCAGTCAAATCTCCTGCTTTTTGCCTCTAACCATTATCTAGGTCAAGAGAATTTTCAATTTAACAATCCTATCAATGATGCAGAAGAAATCGATCCAAATCTCATTAGAAATTATCTGGTTATGGGTGAATATGATGTTACTCTTGATAACTACAATGCAGAAAATATAGATCCAGACGATGTTCATCCTTCTAGGTGTTTTAAGGGTCCAATTAGTCATCTCATTAATCAATTTCAACAAGCTCAATCAACCCAGAGTTCGTCAACTCAAGAATTAACTTCTTCTGAAAATACTCACTTTGTTGTGGAGGACCAAGTTCAATCACCTAATTCCTTTCCTTCTTATCATGGGACAGTCTCTGAGCAAAACTACTCTCAAAGCATCAAAGGCAAATCCTCAGGCGTGGATAATCAGGTAATCTTCATTTCTAATTCTCAATTAAAATCTCATCTCAATAAATCTTATTGCATGCCAGTTAATTTCTTAGTCTGCAATTTCAATTTATTTGTCCATGCTATTATGAAGATTTTAAGTTGGAATGTTCAAGGCTTTGCCTCTAAAGATACTAGGGATTATCTTGATGAGATAATCAAACAACATAACCTTGATATCATCTTTTTAGCTGAAACAAAAACTAGTGAAGATAGAGCTAAAGTGTTGACTAGGTCATATGGTTACCCAAACTCTTTGTTTGTCAGTTCAATTGGTTTATCTGGCGGGCTCATTCTTCTGTGGAAGAATGGTTTTCCTTGTGATGTCGTTTGTTCTAAATACAATATGATACATTTGTTAATTAAAGAAAATCCTTCTAAAGAAGAATGGCTCCTCTCATGTATCTATGGTTCTATACACAATGATTTGAAAAAAAAAACAATGGGACTTCATAAAAGATCTCAGTGAAAATGTTTTTCAATCTTGGGTGGTCTTAGGAGATCTTCATGTTCACATAAGTACAAAGAGGCAGTCCTCAGATCATTCATCTATCAATAATTGGGTTCGCAACTCTATTGATGTTGTTGGTCTAATGGATTTGGGCTTCATTGGTACTAAATTTACTTGGACATATAGGAAAAATGGGGAAGGATACAAAATATCTAGATTAGATTTATCTCTTCACAATGCTCAATGGCAGATAAAGTATCCAGATTCAAAGGTTTATCACTTACCTTTCCTAGGATCAGATCATTGTCCCATTATCTTGGTGACAGAAGCTGATTGTATACCTTCTACTTATTCATGGAAATTCTACAAATGTTGGTTGAAGGATTCTTCATGTGCTCATACTATTTCTACATCTTGGTTGTCTCAATCCTCACACTCTCATCATGATATTCAAACAAAAACTCTCTTTCACTAGGAGGAATTTGTCTAAATGGAAAAGGGAACATTTTGGTAAAATAGAACAGCATATTAAACAACTAAAAGAAAGATTATCTAATCTTCAATCTCAGCCATTTAGTGGTCAAAACATCCAAGATATAAGGAAAACTATTGACAATCTGCATTATAGGAGGTAAATATAGGCAAAATTTTGGCAGCAAAAATCTGGAGATCATTGGATTAAGGATGCTGATAACAACACATCTTATTTCCATGCTTTTGCAAATCAAAGAAGAGCTAGAAATAACATTACATCATTAAGAGATACTAATGGTAGATGGTATCATACCAGAGAGGAATTAGCTGGTCTTCTTACTTCTCATTTTTCTCAAATACCAACTACTACAAATCCTTCTATACAACAATATTCTTTTAACCACATTCATAGAGTCATCATTTCTACAGATAATGAATATCTCATGAGAATCCCATATAGAGATGAGATCTATGAAACAGTCAAGAGTTTGCCTGGATGGAATTCACCAGGGCCTGATGGTTTCCCAGCAGGCTTCTTACAAACCCAATGGGACACATTGGGAGAAGATATCATTACAATGGTGCAAGATTTCTTTTTAATAAAGAAACTACCTTCTCACCTAAATCATACTTCGATCTGCTTAATCCCAAAGACCCAATTTCCTGCTACTCCAAGTGATTATAGGCCAATCAGTCTCTGCAATAATACTTATAAAATCATCTCAAAGCTTCTGGTCAAGAGAATGAAAATTTTTATAGATAAAATTATTTTACCTACACAAGTAGCTTATGTCCCAAGAAGGTATATCAGTGATAATATTATAATAGCACATGAGATAATTCATTCCATTAAGAAATCAAAAAAGAGGAAAGGTAACATAGCTCTAAAACTCGATATGTCTGAAGCTTTTGATCGGCTTGAATGGACCTTCTTAGATAAAATGCTTGATTCTCTAGGGTTTTGTCTAGAATGGAGAGAGTTTATCCATCAATGTATTCAACAACACAAATTTCAATAAAGCTAAATGGTGGCCGCTGTAATAAGTACACTCCTACTAGGGGATTACGTCAAGGGGATCCAATATCCCCCTTTCTTTTCATCATAGCAATGGAGTACCTTTCCAGATTTCTTTTCATAGCTGATCAACAACTCCTTATTAAAGGCATTAAGTTAGCAAAGGAAGCTCCATCAGTCAACCATCTGCTTTTTGCAGATGATTGCTTGCTTTTCTTTCAAGCTGACGATAAAAGCAGCATTTATCATTTATCTCCTCATTTATGAATATACTCAAAAACTTTGGAGATCTATCAGGTCAGATGGTTAAGTTTTCTAAGTCAGCAGCATTTATCACAGGAGATCTGTCATATCAGCAAAAACTTGAGATTGTTAATAAATTGGGAGTTAAGCAATTGTGCTCTTCTGATAAGTATCTATGATTACCAATTTTACTTGGTCAATCAAAGGCTGACTCTTTTAAGGCTATCAATGATGCTTTTGAAAACAGGCTCAGTGGAGGGAATTCAAAAATTCAGAATCATTCAGAGAGAACCACTATGGTTAAGTCAGTGTTAAACTCCATTCTTGCACATTATATGAGCAACTTTAAACTACCTAAGTACACATTAAATCAACTAGATGCAATTCAGAGAAGGTTTTGGTGGGGGCATATAAACAATAAAGGCATAAATTTCATTGCCTGGAATTCTCTGTGTCATTCTAAAGCTGAGGGAGGATCGGATTTTATAAATTTAGAGCAGTTCAATATGGATCTATTAACCAAATTAGCATGGAGGCTTTGTACAGAACAAGACCAATTATGGGTAAAAATTCTTAAACCAAAGTACTCTCCTCACTGTGATTTCATCCATCTTCAAGAATAACAAGCTAATTCCTCTTGGATATGGAAAGGTATAGAACAAGGATTATATATTGTTAGAAAGTATCACAGATGGGATGTAAGGTGTGGCAAAAAAACCTTAGTTTGGTATGACAAATGGGTCAAGGGTCTGGATCATCCTCCAATCCCAAATAATAACTATGCAGAACCAGCAAGAATAGTTTATGTCTCTGATATTATGCTTCAGAATCCAAGAAGATGGAAAGTCCCTTTAGTCAAAGCTTTATTTCAAGACTACACTGCAAAACTCATCTTGCAAATGCATTTAGTTCAACATGGTCAAGATATCATCATCTGGGAGCCAAACAGTAGGGGTACTTTCTCTGTGAAATCAACTTATAATTTCTTAATATCCCAGCAAAGACATATGTAAACTCAATTTGTTCCAAAACAAGTCTGGAAACAACTTTGGAAATATAATGCACCACATAGAGTTAATCTCTTCATTTGGAAATGTTTAAGGAATATTGTTCCAACCATGGTGAAGTTTAGCTTCTACAAAGATGGCATAAACACTCTTTGTCCATTATGCAACCAAGTACCAGAAACTTTGGAACATCTTATAATAGACAGTCAAGTGGCTAGGAAAGTTTTGTTTTTGATGGGTATAAATGTTAGTAATATCCAATCTGCACATTCTTTTCTAGTATCTTGGATTACCAGATGGTTTCTAGATTCTACTGTCATCAATCAAGACTCTAGAGACTTGTGGTTAGCTACTGTCATGATTACTAGTTGGCAGATTTGGAAAATTAGATGTGATAAGGTTTTTCAGAATAAAAATCCAAGTATACGTAAGCCAGTTTACAACATTAAATATCTTATCAACCAATGCCTTTGATGTGTTCAAAATACCGGGGGTAATGATCAGCATAGTACTACATTGGGTTTTTTTCAAACTTGGAAGCCACCTGTTCCTACTCATCTCAAGATCAATATTGATGCTTAATGACAGGAAAGTTTATGGCATTGGTCTAATCATCAGAGATTTTATAGGTACCTGCAGGGGAATCAGAGGCAGGTACTGAAATGGAGGATTAAATGCAGAACAGCCGGAATGCTTGGCGATTGAAGAAGTTATCCATTTGGCCAAGTCTCTAGATATTTCTAATGTGGTATTTGAATCAGACTGTATAAACGTAGTGAACTCTCTAAATGGTGCAACCCTGAATGTACATTGGGAGAATCATGGTATTATACTATAAATAAAGCACCTTCTAAATAGTTTAAGTGGATGTATTGTTATTTATGTAAAGAGATCCGCTAACAATGCATCTCATATCCTAGCTATCAAAGCTAGAACATCTAAGTCTACTTTTAACTTTTTTGGCCACATCCCAGATAATTATATGGAAATATTAAGGGATGTTTGATATGTACGATAATGTTTTCTGTTAATATATGTTTGTTTTCTGGTGTCATAAAAAATATCTAAGATTCATTGTTTGTAATTGGGGTGTAATCCCATTTTTCGTATCATTGCAAAGTTTAACATTTCTATTAAGAAAAAAGGTTTTACCTATTTGATTCGATCCCCACTTTCCCTAATTCCCATCCAAACCACACAAAATCATTTTTTTTATTTAACTCCTTTTAGATAAGATAAACAAAACTAACCGTATCAGATTTTTTTGGTTAACTTTCATCTTCATCCACCTCTGTCTTCTTCCCCTCCCTTTCTAATCAAGTCCTAAAACTATTAATTTAATAATATTAACCTCTGTTAACTTATGTCAGCGTCATCACGGCACCTTATATATTATCATCACTACTGCAACATGTTGTATATTATCATCACTACTTAACATATTGTGTAATGTTGAAAAACATATGATTTAATGATCTTGCAATAATTTTGTACCAAAACAAGAAGAACGAAAACTATAATCAACCACAAATTTACTTTTTCTTTATTTTATGAATAGACATTTTGATACGGTGGAAACAATGTAAATGAATTTAAAATTGAGATCGAAAGGGAACATATAGTTTTCTTAAATATTTGCTATTTTTGTTAGGTTTTCATTGTAGTATTGAGTGATCACCAAATTTAACTGCCCACACTATCGTATCATGTATGGAAATAAAAATAAGTATCGCAATTCAATCTCAAACCCGATTAAATTTGATGAATTGACTGTTAATTTCCTGCATAATCAATTTGGTGACGTTATTGATGATTTTTCAGGTTAATTATGAAAAATATAAAAACGAGTTTTATTTACCCAAATTAAAAAGAATTGTACAAAATCTTGATTTGTATGGTCGGGATAGAAATTAGGGAAAGTGGAGATAGAAAATAGGTAGAACCAAAAAGAATCATCTAATGATATTAGTCCAATGATATAGAGACAAAGTATACTACCCTTAACCTCGACAAAGTAGGCAACTATGTGGTCGTGCCGGAGTGGTTATCGGGCATGACTAGAAATCATGTGGGCTTTGCCCGCGCAGGTTCGAATCCTGCCGACCACGCATTTGTTTTGCATTAGGTTTTTTTTGCACGCAGTTCGAATCCTGCTGACCGACCACGCATATTTTTACCAAGCACTCGAGCAGGATTCAAAGTGTAGATGTGCTCAAACAAGATGATTGACCGAAAATTTGGTGCAGACCAGCTTCGAAATCAGGTTGTTAATATTTTTGACTTTACCATTACTCTACGGTGACACCAGTGAATTTTGTAAATTGTTACTAGCATTTTTCTGTTGAGACTTGAGAGTTCGAGAAAAGCAATTGGAATTTTCTATTGGGAGTAATAAAACAGATTGATATTGTTACCGAATTTGTAACAAATTTCATTTCAGTTTCGAGACTGGCTCATACATGTTCATCTATATTTTGTCACTCTACCATAGCTGAAGTTGCATACGTAGTAATTAAAGCATGAACTGAATCATTTTCAACATGATGTGGCTTTATGTTTCCTCTGCGAAGCAATCTTCTTGTTTGTTTCTCTGGTGACGTCGCGACATCTGCACCTTTAAACTTTGCTAAGCAAGCAAGCTCCTTTACTGATTCTCCAATGTTTTCTGTACATTCGATAATCTCAAGTAGTAGAGAAATGACTGAGGCTGCTGGCATGACATCCTCCAAGATGTTAGTGTTTTCCAATGTAATGGTTTCTAAGGCAGTGTGCAGATCATCAGCAGCATTCCTTGCGTTCATGATATGTGTGGAAACTGTAAATGGGTATGTCATTTTCTTAACTGCCGAGGAAATCTCCTGCAAAGCCTTGCCTGACTCGACACATATTTCCATGCATGACAGTGTAATTATCTTCTTGAACTCTGATGTTTCCTGCACACAAATATTATAAATCCGTTAAGGAGATATACATAAAAAGGGTTGTGAATTTGGACTTGAACCTAAGTAAGCTTATAAATGAAGGCTGGTCTACTCTTGAGAGATAAACATTGCCTCACAGCAAATATGTGACAAAGGTCCTTGAACATTGAAATGATTGCAAGTATAAGGCGTAGACTCATACACACCAAAGCGCCAACTATTGACTCTACAAAACAAGATGATACTCTGACATATATTGATACGGACAATAGGAGAAAGATTTGCCTGAACATACTTTCATTTCAGAGGTGATGCCGTTGCTTAGTGCTTCCAACCTGTATGCACATTGCCTAGTCATTGCGCCGACTTTTAAATACTGTTTCCATGGGTGGCGAAACCTGAATTTTCCATGAGGTGGCTCCCATCTAGCAAAATTTGCCTACAAGATAAAATCACATCAAGAAAAACGAATCTTTCAGAACTCAAGGTTATTGATTGGTGAATCGAGCAAATATTCCATTTTTATATTGACAATATTCCACTTTGGTAATGTCGACAAACAAAACAAAGTTCTCAACATGAAACAAACGAAATAACAGAGGGAATCTGAATCTGCACTTTCCAAAATTCATATTTAATTATGAGGTTATATCTTGGGCACAGTCTTCACATGGAAAATATTATACTTAAATAGATTTTCGTCCATTATTAGGTGTCTGGTACGTGTAGTCCATTAGATTTATTGCAGATTAGGTGGTCAAATAATTTGAAAGGATGGGCTGAACAAAAGTTTGTAATCTATATAGTAGTAAAATGTAGCCAGAGATGCACACTTAAAGAGATATTCCTCACCATTGCTTCTTCAGCTGTCTTAGAATTCAAAACACTTCTGTATCCATGAAGCCATAACATATCTGTATCTCCCTTTGTTCCGAAATACAGTTCTCCAAATCCTGTAGAATCGTTATTGCTGATAATTAAGATTAATGAATGAACGAACTAATAAATGCATTTGTTAGCTAGTATCAAGATAATCAACAGAGTAATCACAAACCTTGTAAGAAATCAGCTTGCTTTTCTATGTTTCGAGCAATCAGTTTGTGAAAGTCAAGACCAGCCCACACAGGGAACACAAAGATGGACATGATCACACACGTTAAACAACCCATAAGAATAGTTAATACCCTTTGGTGAGCGAGTTTTAAGATCTCAGCTTCTTGATAGCCAGATACTGATACTAAACAAAATGTTAGTATAAATATCAGTACCCCGTAATCATATCGTGCTTTGACCCCCGGAAAGAAACGAGCAAACGATGCTACAGTCGCTGCCAATTACAAAAAATAGAAATCAATAAGTGAAAGAAAAAGATTATCACCTACAAATTCATGAAAGCATTGGCCACACAAGAACCAAAGTTTGTTTTACTTTTTCAGGTGACCTTACCTAGTAGGAAGACAAAGAACCAACGAACTGCAGGCTCCCCTTTATCTCCAGCTAGAGTTGCCAAGTGATGAACCCCAAATCCTAAGGCACCAGCAAAAAATGTTGCTAATGCTCGATTAAATCCTTTACCCAATGTAGCCCCTACAAAAGTGTACATTATTGTTTCTAGTTATCAAGCCGATACACCAAAAAATTGAAACAATCATTTGATGTTTCTCAAAACGATGCTATACAGAGTTCTGCTAGACTTACCAACACTATATTCGAAGACGACTACCACTGTTATGATAGCCCACATTGTAGAGGAGCCAAAACCTCCATAGATGGGTCTAATGTAGTATAGGAGAGAAACCAATGAGAGTGTTAATCCCACCTTTATAGAATGAATAATCCTTCTCGGGTCATCCTTCCCAAGCTTCTCCACCTTGTGTGCAAACTCAACTACTTTGTTTATGAATCTCTCAGGTAATGCCTTAACCCACCACCACCCCTGTCTCAAAAACCCATCACTCTTCCTGACAGCTGATTCATCAATATCCATCGATTAACAAGAATATAGCTAAGTCTCCGTACAAAAGATACAAAAATGCTTGACAGGTAGAGCGAGTGAAGTTGTAAGGGAAGAGAGGAATGAAAATATGACTGATAAGAGATCCGAGAGTCATGAATTTATAGGAAGAAAATATATAGAAGTATACTAAACAATGTTATTTTTGACACATGGAAATTTCAAAACCTTAATTTTTATAACAAAAACATATGTACCTTGTTTCAAAACGCGTGATACTCCTGCGAATTCCCAAGATCGGTGCTCAATACAATCGCTACAAAGTCCAAATAATGGGATTTGTCAGGTTCGAAAACAACTCCAAACGAACCCATCAAGAATGAACGCAACTGAGGTAGAGTGTGCAAAAAGTTCTACAAAATTTTATTGCAGATTGATGGAAATAGTAAGATGTAGAAATTTATTGCTTTGGGTAATCAACTGACCCACTACATGTAAAAGATTCTACAAAAATTTATTGCAGATTGATCGAAATAGTAAGGTGCAGAAATTAGACCTAAAAGAAAACTAATCCTTAAAGTCCTTTGTGGTGGAATTTCCTGGGCATATTTTCAAAACACTGCTGTCAGATGGATGTAACTTCCACTTGAACAGTTGTCAAACACGCACAATTTTAGAATGCTTGACTGTAACTTGGAAAATTTCCAAAAGAAGGTAGTAACAAAATGCATACAACTTTTACCTGCTGCTCTAGCTTTTAAAGTCCTTCCGCATCAGTGGTACGTCTCTCTTGGCCATCCACTATAATGACGACACATACCCCTCAATCAAACGGCCACCAACAGAAAACCCACTGACCTGTGCGAACAACAAAGATCAAATGATGCACCCAAAAATTATTCACAACAACCAAAAACATGTAATTATGAGTACTTAGCGTTACTAAGCTACTATTCAGAGGGATGTAATTTGAAGTCGAAGCACTCCCGATTTAACACATACAAAACAAATTTCAAGGTAGCTAGGCCATCTCTTTTTTCCATCAACTACAGCCCACATGTATATCTCATCCTAATTCAATTTGTCCATCTTTTTTTCTCCGATTGAACCAAACAAAGACATTTTATTCAGAAATCTTAAGCTAAATTTTAGTTTGGAATCCACCAATAAAGCGCCACAATCATAAAGCAGTAATTTTCTATTTTATCAAACTAGATAGGAGTATTTAGAAACTTACTTCCATATCTCAACTGTTCACAAAGGAATTAGGAAACCCCAAATTGATACGACTAAACCAAAATCCTTTCCCAAGACATCAGATCAAACTAATCAACAAAGAGGAACAATTAGGAAACAAAACAAAATTTCAAAATTAAAAACCAAATCAATAACTAAGCAAATGCAAACGATAAGGGTTTTGATTTCTAACCTGATCAGCCACTCTACTGATCGATGTCGATGGTGGTATCGATGAATGAACTCAATTGGCTTCCCCTTCTTCCATGGCTGCCCCTCTATTGATTAAAACCTGAACTGCTGACGGAGGTGGATCGCCTCGCCTCGCCTCGCCTCGCCTCTTCAGCTGGTTCTCATTTTGATTTCTGTTCATAGGCGCCTCTCCCACGTTTATAAAAAAAAAAGGTACCTTATCAGGGGGCCAACACCAGTTCCGCCTGGACCTTGGCTTATTTTCCGAAAAATGGGCACCTTATAGCACTATAAACGGAATATCTTCTTCTATGATGGCAAGTGTGCAGACATAAATATTAAAATCATTCTCCAACTCTATGTCTTAAACCAATGGATGACTTTGGATAGAAATTGTCAAGATGAACGTATGGTTTTAGACATTCTCCTTGACATTGTTTACCATCCTAATTAGCTTTTACTTAATTGAATTGAATTTAATATATTAACTAACCATTTTTAGTTCTGATAAAATCTTAATTATGGAAAATAAAATTTATGCTAATTAAAAGAAGAGGTTACATGCAACACAAATGGATTCTTTTTTCTCTCCCTAATTTTAAGGAAAAATAGATTGAGGATATTTATATCTTATTTGTGTTGCCACATAGGAAACACACATAATGGTCATTGGAGAAGTTCTAAGAGTTTAACTAAATACAAACTCTATGTAGCTTAAAACCCTTAAACCTTAATAATCAACTTGGATATAGAATAATCATGGAAGGTGTTAGGATGTTTTTTTGTTGGAAGAAGCATCTACCACTCATTAACAACAACATCTACTTCATCATCATTATCAATTGCATGGACGCCTGAACAAGAAAAGTTATTTGAAAAATGACTAGTAATATATCCAGAAGGAACACCAGACAGATAGGTTAGAATTGCTGAAAGAGTTCCTTGCAAGAACCAATTTGAAATTTTTGAACATTATAAACTTTTAGTTGGTGATATCATGGAGATTGAAACTTATAATATCGAGTTACCCAACTATCTCGTTGTTGGTGTTGATGATTACGACCAAAGTGGTGGATCAACAATAAAAACAAAAACCGACGGAAAAAAAGGGATTCCTTGGACTAAAGATGAACATAGGTACGTAATGCTTTAATATTCTTGGACTAAAAATTTGGTTTTGTTTTTGTAATTCTGCGTTTTATTTTTGTAAATTGCTAGGAAATTTCTGGAGGGACTTGAACAATTCTCCAAAGGCGATTGGAGGAGCATATCGAGATTTTTCATAGTGTCAAGAACTCCAACTCAAGTGGCTAGTCATGCTCAGAAATACTTTCAACATCAAGGAACTAAAAAACATAAGAAGCAGAGAAAGAGACCAAGCATTCATGACACTCCATCAGTTATAGAAGAAGCAAACAACACCATGAATAGTCTTAATGTCCCTGGTGGAGCTGCTCATGCACCAGTAATGATGGTTCATCCTAATCAGCAGTCATTGCCGAAAATGGATGATCCATATGCAAGAAGCCAAGGAGGTTCGTTTCCGAGTATTCATGACACTCCTTTTGTTGCAGACAACAAGAAGTGGAGTTGCTCATAAACCAGTAATGATGCATTCGGATCAACAGTCATTGCGGAAAATAGACGACCCGTATCAAAGAGGCCAAGGAGGTTCATTTCCAAATATTCATGAAACTCCTTTTGTTGTTGCAGAAGACAACAACAAGAATTTTCTCAATGTCGTTGGTGTAGTTGGTTATACCCAGCAATGATGCATCGAAGAGGCCAGGAAGGTTCGTTCCCGAACATAGGAGATTCTTCACATTATCTAGGCATTTATACAAGGTCCTTGTTTAACTTTGATTTTCAATGAATTCAGGATATGTTGTAAAATGCGCCCAAGGCACCAGAGTATGACTAAATTTTGAATTTTTTAATTTTTCCTCCACGCCTGGTGCCTAATACAACATAAAATTCAGGTATAACATTGTAGATAGATTTCGTTCGTTCATAATAGATTAGCGATACATTACTCCTTGTTTGGTGTAGATTAATATCATTAATCATTAAACTGGATGACTAATTGAAATAAAAATCACAATAAATATATATATATATATGCAATTTTAAGATTTAAGGGTAATGGAAAACAGTACATAAACATTAAAACGAGAAAATTGTATGAATCCTAGGAAGTTTAACTGAGTTCATGGATATTTTTTTACACTCTCAGTAGATTAATTATATGAATCCTTCTACACTCTTAACTCCATTATTTTTTTATTTTTTTTTGAAACGCTCGACATCGCTGAAAGGAGAACAAGATTATGAGGTTTTGAATCATTTTACACTAATTTCACGTGCCAATTTGCAATTCAATACCGAATGTATTGAGAACCGAGAAAATACTTATAGAGTGATTTCATCTGGCTTTTTTTCGCAATCGAAGTGAACTCATCGTCTGCTGCATCCAGACTTTATTTTCTCTCCCGTCTCATCCTCTTTTATTCTGTTTTTTTTTTCTTATTCCTCATATTCCCCGACCCTTCATTATCACGATAGATATGAATTTAAAGGGAAAATATTAAAATAAGTTGGTGAACCTGCTCGAGGCGGTAAGTGAGACCCTAAGGTCCCTAATTTAATTTAATGGGAAATCTTCTTCTTATCAAGTAGGCCTGTCAATATATGTCCGATATCCGGAATCCGTTTCCGATTATTCGAGATCCTATAGGATTTTATCCGTTTTATCGGATATCGGATAAAAAAAATTATCGGATATTTCTTCCTTAACCTATCTATATCGGATTAGGCCATATCCGTTTGGTTAACATCCGATATCCGATAGAATTAGGGGTATAATTGTAATTTCATATGTTAATCGATTATCACTGCCTGGATTGAGTTCAGTTGAGAACCGAGTCATTTTTTTCGTTTTCTTTTTTTCCTTCTCTTCTCTTCTCAGTTCTCAATCGATCACTCTCTGTCTCTCCCGATCAATCACTCACTCAGTTGCTTTGCTTATCAATCAGACAATCACTCACCCGCTCAATCAGGTACTTCTATTTCCATATTCGATTTTTGTGTTCGATTTTCATGAAATTAGGGATTTGCAAAAAAATTTAGGGTATGATGAAATTAGAGAAAGATTTGAGATGGGTTTATTCTTAAATAAGAATATGAGGCCTAACAATCTGAGATTATGAAAGTTTATGAAAGTTTTATGGAAATAGGGAAACTGATGAATATCTTTTGATGTGAGCTTTCTTCTAATTTTTGGTTTTTGAATTTTAGATGTTGGATGGATATAGGGTTTTTAGTAGTTTAGATCGATTATTGTATGATTTTCCCTTCTTTTTTTTTTGATTTGAGAAAAGTGAATTAGGGGTTCAGCAAATGCATCATAGAGATTTTTAGAATAATTAGGGGAATGTGATTATGTGACCACTGTTCTTGAAAATGATTTGGTAATGTTGTATCATACACATGATAGTTGGATGAACTAGGGACTGGGGAACAAAGACTAAGCTTTCAGTGTCTTTTCTTTAAGCTGGTATTATTAGTGCTCTGTAGCATTGATGCTTGAGAGTTTCATGTGTCTTAGTTTCCCTCTTTGATACAATATCCTTCTCACCCTATGGGCATCTACATTTCAATACAGGAAATTGCAAAAATGTTTAAAAAACCAGCCAAGGGAAAGACAGTTGCAACCTCAAAGTCAACCCCTTTGCCTCAAACTACATCAAATGCTATCATTTCCAGGGATGGTTCACAATCACAAAGTGTTCAAGCTTCAGCAATTGGCTCAACAGAACCAGAAGAAAACCCAACTGATGATAACATCAACATGCCAAGCTCTCATACAGGTGGCTCAGGTGATGAAGATAGAGAAGATGGTGAGGATCCACTGATAACTGCTCTGAAGAAAAAGCTTAGATCAACAAGGTCACCAGTGTGGGATGAATTTGAAAGGGACTGTAAAGTAAGATACAACAGTAAAAAGAATGCGAGGGAAGCTGTTGTACTAGGTACATGCCATCATTGCAAGAAGATAGTTGATGCTGGTAGTCTCAGTGGTACTACAAGGTTGTCTAATCATCTAAAGATTTGCCGAGACAGACCACAGAACAAGGCTGGACAACAACAGATTGCTACTTCACTGAAAACAGCAGGTAACAAAGCTTTAAAACTAGCTAATTGGAAGTATGATCCTGCTATTTCTAGGGAATACATGATTAAAATGATTGCTAAGCATGATTACCCTCTGAACATGGCTCAACATTTTTACTTTAGAATGTATTGCAAGTCTTTGAACCCTGCTGCTAAGATCATGAGTAGAAACACAACTAGAAGTGATTTGATGAAGTTTTTTCATGAACAAAAACAAGAATTACAGTTAGTATTGGATAAGTTGACTTCTAGATGTAGTCTTACAACTGATATGTGGACTGCTAAGCATACTAAAGATGGGTATTGTTGTGTGACATGCCACTACATAGATGATGAATGGAATTTGGTTAAGAAAACATTAGCTTATATTGTAGTGCCATCACCACACACAGGAGATGTTCTCACAGAATGTATCAAAACTTGTACTCTTGAATGGAACATAGATAGGAAATTCCTTGCTTTAACTGCTGATAATGCTGCTGCCAATGGTGTTATGATGAGAAACTTGATTTCGTGGCTAAAGAGTAAGAATTGTCTAGTTCTTGATGGGGAATTGTTTCACATGAGGTGTGCCAACCACATTCTTCATTTGGTTGTCCTAGATGGTATGAAAGTGCTGAGTTTGTGCAATCAATTAGAGATTGTGTTAAGTATGTTAAAGCTTCACAAGCTAGGAAAGAGAGGTTTGAATTGGCTATGTCACAGGTTAGGTTGTCTGGAAAGGCAGTTAGTCTAGACGTGGACACTCGATGGAACTCAGTTTTTGTTATGCTTAAGAATGCAATCGGGGTGAGAAAAGGGTTTGAAAGATTAGCTGTCCTTGATCATGAATTCGTCTGTATACCAAGTGAAGATGAGTGGGAACAAGGGGTAGTTATTTGTAGGTGTTTAGAGGTGTTTAATGATGTTTCTACCAGGTTTGCAGGGATGAAGTATCCAACTGCGAATCTGTACTATAATGGGGTCTATGAAGTTCACAAGTGCATCAAACAATGGGAAGGAAGTGATTATGAGTATATCAGACAAATGGGGTTGAAGATGAGAGAGAAGTTCGATGCGTATTGGCTCGAAAGTAATTTGGTTATGGGCATCGGTGTTGTGTTAGATCCTAGATACAAGGCAAGATGGGTAGAGTTTCGTTATAAGAAGTTGTATGGAACTGGCTATGCAGTTGAGTATAACAAATTCAAAGAACAATTGACATCTCTTTTCAATGCGTATGATTCACAAAACTCAAATGCAGATGAACACTATTTTGGTGGCCGCAGCTCTGTCTCTAGCTCAAGTGTGATGGATTCAGACAATCCAGATGAATTATGTGATCCTGAATATGTTGAGTTTATGATGGAGAACATTGACTTTGAGGTGCAGAAATCTGAGTTGGACAAGTATTTAGAAGAACCAATGCTTAGCAAAGGCTCACCAAAAGATGAGTATTTATTTGAAATCTTGAGTTGGTGGAAGCTAAATGCACCTAAGTACCCAACTCTTGCAAAGATGGCAAGAGATGTCTTGGCTATCCCAGTCACCAGTGTGGCATCCGAATCAATGTTCAGTGCTGGTGGTAGAGTGCTTACAACACACAGAGCTTCATTAGATCCAGAGGTTGTTGAAGCATTGTTATGCTTAAGCGATTGGTTGCCAGATTTCATTTGTGATGAAGGTAAACATTTTTTTCTTCTTAAACTCAGTGCATAGTTCCTATTATTACTACTTAGACAATTGTTGTGTATCTTATTCTATCTGAATGTTGACTTGTTAATTGTTATAATGCAGATATGGAAATTTTGGAAACCGAAGACGAATGAAGACAAGAGAGACCCTGTTTGAATATCTGTTAAGTTGTAATGGAGTCGCAGGTGGTTGAAGTTGGCAGTGATATGCATTGCAGCTGGTTAGACTGGTGGAATTCTTTAGCATTTGCTTGTGCTTCTTTTCATGTATGTGTCATGTGTGTGAGTAAGAGACTTACATTCAGATGAAGACAATTCAGATGCCATCTTATGAGTATTGTTTCCAAGTTTTATGTATGACAGTATGAGAATAATTTCACCTTTACAGATTTTTTTGTTACTAACGGATATTATCGGATAAATATCCGTTATCCGATAGCTTAACCTATCGGATATCGATATCTGATTTTGATATCCTATAGGATATTCTCGGATATCGAATATCCGATAGTTCTTAACCTGTCGGATATCGGATATCCAGATATCCGACGGATATTCTTCCATTGACAGCCCTATTATCAAGCATAATATTACTCCACAAAATTTACAATGGGTAATATATGTTTTCCTTTCTAATTCTATCCAGTGGAATATGAAATTTTTAAGGAAGTTATTTCCTTCTAATATTATTGTCCACATTAGCAATTTGGTCAGAAAAAACTTCAAATAATCAACAAATATTCTAGGCAATTCTGTAAAAATAACAAGAGGCAAGGTCCATTGACATGAGCATTTTAGGATTTGACGGGCTCATTTACGCGGTCGGATAAAAAAGTAAATGAAGTGTATTAACGTTTTAGATTATCTCTAAATAATATGGACTATCCTGGTGGAACTAGATCCATTTTATGTGTATCTTGCATTTCTCCATTACGGGAATTTCAAAAAACGATATAAAATATGATGCACGACAAAAATATATATGGTCACGCTACTTAAGTTATGACGATGATCCGCACAACATTGGGTGCCAACGATAAAGATTAATCGCACGATCAATATTGTGTCGCTAATGACTAAATAGCCAACATCTCTTTGAAATGGCTACTTCCTCCCTTCAATATAAAATTATATCGATTTCTTCCCTTAATCACGCCCTCTCGATTTCACTCTCAAATTCACTTATTATATGTGTTTTCACCATGAAACCTGATTTTGATTCTGAGACAATTGACTCGATATACCCTTGTATGTAAAAGAAAAATAATATGAGGTTCGATATATAATTAGAACACCAAGGTTTTCTACAAACTTGAATGAGTTTTTCTCTTTCATTTTTCTCTCCACTTTAGGTGATAGTCCTTTCCTCCTCCGGCGATTTCGGACAAGCTCAGATCTGCTTGGAGGCATAGATCTGACTGTGTTTCTAGATTAGATTTAGTTTGTATCATTTACTTCTTTAGTTCAAATTTTTTCTTTTCTTGTAATGTTTAATCGATGTTACAAGTGTGTTTGTGTGGAATGAAGAGTTTTTCCTGACCCTTGAAGACAAATAACTAGGGTTCGGGAAATTGATATCAATCACAAAAGATTGGGTTAATTACTCTTTCTTCATGGAGCATATCTTCTCAAGGAAGAAATGTTATCTAAAAGGTATGATATTACTTTTATTACCATTCCTTCTGTGATTCATCAGGCTTCTTCGAATACTCAATTTGGGTGCTTCAACGATTCCCGATCTTTATCTAATCGATTTGTTTGTTTATCTTTAACATCCATTGTTGTACTTTGATCTTTAATATAACTCACATGTTATAGTTTTCTCTAACAAAATGAATGAGGTTTGAGGTTCTCTAGCAAAAAAAAAACACCAAGAGACAAAAGAAAACATACTAACACGCAGTACTCCCTGTCTAAGAATAGAAAGCAAACAAAAAAAAATGTAAAAGTAAAATTGTTAGTTGTGGGGTTTGAAACCATACCCAACAAAAATAAATAAATAAAAGTAAAACTGTTGGCTATAGGGGTCGAACGCATGCGCAGCAAACAAAAAAAAAGTAAAAGTGATAGCTATGGGTTTTCTACAAACTTGAATGAGTTTTTCTCTTTCATTTTTCTCTCCACTTTAGGTGATAGTCCTTTCCTCCTCCGGCGAGTTCGGACAAGCTCAGATCTGCTTGGAGGCATAGATCTGACCGTCTTTCTTATTAGCTTTAGTTTGTATCATTTACTTCTTTAGTTCAATTTTTTTCTTTTCTTGTAAGGTTTAATCGATGTTACAAGTGTGTTTGTGTGGAATGAAGAGTTTTTCCGGACTCTTGCATAACTAGGGTTCGGGAAATTGATATCAATCACAAAAGATTGGGCTAATTACTCTTTCTTCATGGAGCATATCTTCTCAAGGAAGAAATGTTATCTAAAAGGTATGATACTACTTTTATTATCATTCCTTATGTGATTCATCAGGTTTCTTCGAATACTCAATTTGGATGCTTCAACGATTTCCCGATCTTTATCAAATCGATTTGTTTGTTTAGCTTTAACATCCATTGTTGTACTTTGATCTTTAATATAACTCCCATGTTATAATTTTCTCTAACAAAATGAATGAGGTTTGAGGTTCTCTAGAAAAAAAAAAAAATCACCAAGAGGCAAAAGAAAACATACTAAAACGCATGTACTCCCTGTCTAAGAATAGAAAGCAAACAAAAAAAATGTAAAAGTAAAATTGTTAGCCGTGAGGTTTGAAACCCATGATCAACAAAAATAAATAAATAAAAGTAAAACTCTTGGCTATAGGGGTCGAACGCATGCGCAGCAAAAAAAAAAGTGATAGCTATGGGATTCGAACCCATGCACACTTATGTGCCGAAGATCTTAAGTGTTCCCCCTTAACCACTCGGTCAACATCTGATTGTTCATTTTGGTCTTGTTTAGCTAATAGTACAAAATTCACAGTTTCCAAGATAGTTTCTCACAACCTTGGTCCTTCCTCTTTTAACGTTTACGTGTTTATACTTCATCAAGTGAGGTGTATAAATATAAGAGGATTTAATATAAAGAGGAGGGATCCCCTCGCACTTTTATTATCACATTATCTCACATGTTGGACGTTATTTTTACGGATAAAAACCAAACCCACGGATTTTGGGGATATGTTACTATTACAAAGCTCTACGTTCCTACAAAAAATGAGCGTATTCCGAGAAATATAACACCGCCATCTACTACTTTGAAAATGAGCCATTGAAAATTAACAGATTTCAGACTGTCGAAATTAAGACGGTAGATTATGAGGTTTTATATTTCATAATGTGCTCATTTTGATAGGCATGTAGAACATGGTAAGAGGAATATATCCTCAAAATATAAGCTTCAAATCTGTTATGGTTTTTATCCGCAAAAAAGACGTCCAACGTGTGAGATAGTGTGACAATAAGAGTGTAAATGGATCCTTCCTCTAATATAAAATCTAAAAAATTAAAAAAAAAAGTTATAAATGAATGGAAAAATTATAGTGGTTTCATACGATGCATTATATAACATTTAATATAAGTTTTAAAAAGAGTTAGAAACGAACGTACCAATTCAAGTGGTTTTAGACGACACATTACATACTATAACGGTGATAAAAAAAAATGTGTATCCATTGTATCGATCAGAAATAGGTTATTCATTGAGAATTTAACGCTAACTATATCCAATCTTTTAATGGTAGTGGCTAGAAAACGATCCTCCTCTAAACTACTACTAATATTACACTCTCCTACATTGGTTGTGATATTTTGCTTCATGCTTAATGCGGAGTTCCAATTTATTAATAGCGTGACAATAGTATAATGACTAAGTTTGTCCCAGACTTTTTTTTTGAAGGGGTAATAAATGGATATTTCTATTTCCACTAAAATATGTTTCTTGGATTGAAAGATATTTCTTCTACAAAGAGTTGAGAAAGAAACTTTATATTTAATACCTTTCAACCATGATTTAAAAACCATAGTTAAAGCAGAATTTGCAGGAAGTGAGAGATAAAATATTTTTTCAATATTAATGTAAATAAAAATACATATATGAGTTTTGTGATTTGATACGCATGCATGATTTATTAATTCATAAGAACTCGCCGAGGATTTTTATGTTCCCGAAATCATGAGAAACTTTATGAAACTACAAGGATTTTTAAGTGTACGAGCTTATCACGTATCATCGTTACTAAAACCATATTGAATAACTTGTGCATGGATTTTCTTCACACATTTCTCATTCTTTTGTCTAGGCCTGTTAATATTTGTTCGATATCCGGTATCCGTTTCCGAGTATTCGAGATCCTATAGGATTTTATCCGTTTTATCGGATATCGGATATCGGATCGGATATTTTATCGGATATTTCTTCCTTAACATATCGGAAACGGATTAGACCCCATCAGAAATGTTAATATCCGATATCCGACAGTATAGGAACTTATTTATAATTTATCCTAATTTCGAGTCTAGTATCGGATATTGTCGGATAAATATCCCATAAGTGTCAATTATGAAAATGTTTTACAAGGGTTTTTAAGATTTTTTGTTATAACTGGATACTATCGAATATTTATCGGATATCCGACAGCTTAGCCTATCGGAATCGATATCTGATTTTGATATCCTATAGGATATTATCGGATATCGAATATCCGGTAGTGCTTAACATGTCGGATATCGGATTTCTAAATATCCGACGGATATTCTTCCATTGACAGGCCTACTTTTGTCCATATATCGATTTCACATTTTTCAGCACATGAGTATATATTTTTATCGTTGAACCTTAATAAACAAATATCGAGAAAATCAATAAATATATAGATTTTTTACCTGAATTTATGTAGGATTTTCAACAGAATGCGTAAACGAATTTCTCCGTCATTATATATAAAATTATCACTGTATGTAAATAGGGCGAACCCTTTTTTTTTAATCCTCTACTAGTATCTGTTCAATTTGTTGAAGTAAATCTTTAATGGAATCTAATAAACTTATTACATTTATCATACATATTTCACAGTTGAACCTAAAAGCATTATAAAATAATACCATTTATGAACACCACAAAAATATGGGATGATTCATGAGTCGTAATGGGTATTCAAAAAACAGATTCAACAGAGAACCACTTTTGAATCTTTGAATTAGGTCAACAACTTCAAAAAAATTGTTGGATTCTCCTAAAACTGATGCCAGAATCATCCTTAAACCCTCGAAATCTGTAGTAGGAAAAGCTAATCGTCTAATTTAATAAAAGCCATAACAAATAATCTAACGACCAACAATTTTTTTAATCTAATCGTCTAATTCAATTTGTGTTAAATAAATATATTAGGATAATATGGATGCCTTATCGATCTTGTTATGATATTATTTACAAGTATATTTTACTAGTTACAATATTATGCATATACAACTAGTATATAAAGATTGCAAATCGCATTAATTTCTAAATACGAAAGCTTCAACTAAATCAAATGAGTTTTTATAAATAAGATTATAAATCTTGCATCTTCAAAATCAAATCACCTTTCGCACAAATGAGTTTCTCTAAATAAGTAAAATTTGTCACAGATCTGATGAAGAAATTCATGATATATAACTCATAAACACATCATCTTATAAGAACGAAAAAAGGAAAACAATAGATATATTTTTAAAGTTTAATAACTTTTGTTGGTCCTTTTTGTTAGAGCACTGCTCGGTCGAACTCGCAAGCGTTTCTATATCAAGCTTGTTTTCAAGTTTAGTTGCCAAAACTATAAGTCTTGATTTCTAGCCTACTCAGAGATAAGTCTCGGACTAGGATAGAAAGTGTAGTTGAGCTCTAGACTCCATGAAGATCATCATACAAAGACGAATAACTACTCAAGGAACTGGTGGAACTTCATAGACTAAAGGGTATGTTGAGACTTGAACTTATTTATCACTCAAAAGTCTATCTAATCTATCTCATATCTTGAGACAAAAGGCGTATCTATATAGACTATGATTATATACATTTGCTATTTCGAGCCGAGTTTATCTCACTTATATATTTCTCGAAATATGTGTTTGTAAGCTTTTGCTTTGGCCAAGTTCATCTTTACTAGTGACGAAAGTCATATTAGTTTCAATTACTTGAAAATCGCTTTGACGAAAAATAGCTTGTGAACAACAACTATACAACGTCCTATAAGATGTTTCAATGATTGAAATGAGAGTTTAGAATATAACTTTGAAATGATATAAACATTGTGTGATAACTCATACGTGTGTAAGTCCTTATTCCTTGAACCAAAGTATGCGTACTTTGTTGCTCAGGAAAACCGGAACTGAAGTACGCGCACTGTCGGAAGTTCACATCCCGTGAATTTCTGCTGGAGTTTATGAACTGAAAACAAACTTATTCCGGGTACTTAAGTTCGTGTAGCAGTATGCGTACTTAAGTGGGTTAGTTTCTAAAAACGATTATTCGTGAACTTAAACTTATATAAACTAAGGAATGCATACTTGCAAACCCTGGATATAAAGTTCATGAATTGGTTCGAGTGAATCAAATCGTTTTTTCTTCAATTGTGTCTTGTATACTTCTATGAGATCAAAGCAATTGATCTACTCTCTAACTAGTTCTCTTGAGTCATTTGAACTAGTTATGGTGAAGATGAATATGGTTGATATGAAAGTGTCATATGGCTAACCATTTGGTTAACTACTGTTTAACCAACTAAGTGTACATGTTTAGGTACGGTGAAATAAACCTAAATAAACATGCATTTCATTTGTGTGTAACAAGCTAAGTTCGATCTAATGGTTGAAAGATATTAGCTTGAATCTAATCAGATTTTCATCTAACGGGGAATATTGAATGCTTTGTTATCAAGGTAACTTAGATTACAAACCCTGATTTGAAAGGTTATATAAAGGAGAACTCTATCAACTGGGAAACCTAATCCCCACACCTTCGTTGTGATACTAGTTGTATTAGCTATAGTCGATTATCCTTTAACCTTAGGTTTCTGTCGAGACCCTGTAGGTTAACGACTTGAAGACTTCATTGGGATTGTGAAGCCAGACCTAACTATTTTCTCTGTAGTTGCATGATCTGATCTTGTTGTTTCTATCGTATTAAGTACAATCGTAAAATTGTCTTGAGATTGATTTATCCGATAGGCAAAATATAAAAGAAGTCACAAGCATCTTCGTCTCATCGTTTGTGATTCCGCAATATCTTCTTTCGCTAGTGGATTAAGATTATTGTGAGGTGATTGATAATTCTAGGCTGTTCTTCAGGAATATAAGTCTGGGTTATCAATTGGTTCTTGTTCGCCTTGATTTATCAAAAGATGGAACAAAAAATTGTAGGTATTTATGTGGGTGACAGATTTATCTACTACCGTGTGATACATATTTGTTTATTAAAGTCTTCGACTTTGGGTCGTAGCACCTCTCAGTTGTGGGTGAGATCAACTAAGGGAATCAAGTGCATAGTATCCTGTTGGGATCAGAGACATAAGGAGCGCAACTGTAGCTTGGATCAGTGTGAGATTGATTGGGGTTCAACTACAGTCCAGACCGAAGTTAGTTTGTAATAGGCTAGTGTTTGTAGCGGCTTAATACAGTGTGTGTTCAATCTGGACTAGGTCCCGGGGTTTTCAGCATTTGCGGTTTCCTCGTTAATAAAACTTCTGGTGACTGTATTATTTCTTTTCCGCATTATATTTGGTTATATAATTGAAATATCACAGGTTGTGCGTTGAATCGATCAATTGGGAAATCCAACCTTCGGTTGTCGATTGAAATTGATTGATCCTTGAACATTGGTCTTTGATATCGTTCAAGTGATTTCTCTTGTATTCAATTAGACTCGCAGATTTCTATTTGCTTGAGTAAGTATTGAATCGACAAAGTGAGATATAACTCTTTGATATACTTTGATTAAGATTGAGTCTGACTGTCTAGTTGATTCTCTTAAAAGTATATTGGAGTTTGTCCATACAGATTTCTAAGAGAAATATTGGGTGTGGTTGTTAGACCCCGCTTTTTCAATTGGTATCAGAGCAGGCAAACACGTTTAAAGACCTCATAAGTCTGTGTTTGTAGCAATCTGAATCTATGGACTGTAAAGTCTCTATAAACGCTTCACCAGGGATAAATTCTGATTGTAGAGAAAGTTCTGAAAAACTAGTTATTCTCCAGAAGAAGTTGGATGAACAAATCCGGATCAACACTTATCTTGTTGCAGAAATTGCATTGTATAAGGATTTGAAGTCTGTCAAAATTCCTTTTATGGATTTGAATAACTCTGTTTATTCTTCTCTGAAGAATGGTCATAAGTCAGATGATAAACAAGGTCTAGGCTTTGTAAAACCTGATAGTACTCAGAACTACTCTTACGAGATTAAATATTTTGATCCATGTATATTCTGTGACTCTTACAATCACTTTCAACATACTTGTATGTCCTTCCGGAAAAGCCTAAAAGTTGCAAGTAATCTTCATAAGAAAGCTGAACAACGGTTTGCTTTTCTAAAAGGATGTATAAAACTAACAAGAAATCCTAAACAAGATAGTAGTGTTAGTATGAGAGCTTTTTCTTTAAAATCAACATTGCCCTTTCAATGGTTTCTTGATAGTGGATGTAGCCGACATATGACATGTGATCTCACGTGGTTTGTTTTTTTAAATGACTATGAAGGAGGTCCGGTGACATTTGGAGATGGGAGTTGCTGCTACATAAGCAAGAAGGGGACGATCAAACTTCCCGACGTTCCTGAAATCCATGATGTAGTATACGTAAAAGGTATGACTGCAAATCTTCTTTCTATTATTCAAATATGTGACAAAGGCCATAGAGTTATCTTCAATGCGAATGGATGTGACATTGTATACAAAACTGGGAAAGTAATTTTTCAGGGAACTCGTGGTAAAAACAACTGTTATCTTCTGGATACTCATTTCAGTAACTGCTGCAATTTGATTAAGGTGGAATCTACACATCTTTGGCATGAGCGTTTTGGTTACATCAATCATCGTCTTCTAACTAAGATCATTAACAAAGAACTTGTTAGAGGTGTTCCCACAATCAATGCAAAGATTGATGGTGTATGTGATGCCTGTCAAAAGGGTAAACAAACGAAAGTTCACCATAAATCATCTCGAGATTTTCTCATTAAAGCTGCACTTGATTTAATTCATATGGACCTCTTCGGACCTATTCAACAACCCACAGTTGCTGGTAAGAAGTATGCTTTAGTTATGGTAGATATTACACCAGATTCAGTTGGGTTACATTTCTATCTCATAAGAATTAAACCCTTAATGAATTCAAGATTATTGTTAAAAGAATCCAGAACAAGGTCGCAAACTAAGGAAAATTAGAAGTGACCGTGGAACTGAATTCAAGGACACTAAGGTGTTTGAATTTCGTGACGAACTGGGGATTATTCAACAATATTCATCACCCATTACTCCTCAAGCCAATGGAGTTGCAGAAATAAAAAACAGGAACATTCAGGAAATGGCCAGGGTAATGCTCCATAACAAAAACTTACCGTTAAGGTTTTGGGGGAAGCTGTCTTTACAACATGTAATTTGATCAACCGTGTCTACCTAGGGTCTAAAATCCTGAACACTCCTTATGAGTTGTGGTACGGTAGAAAACCCAACTTGCATTATCTCAGAGTGTTCGGAAGTAAGTGCTACATTCTAAAATATTGAGAACAGAGAGCGAAATTTGATACTAAAAGTGATGAAGGTATCTTCCCTGGCTATGCCTATGATAGTCGTGGTTTTCGAGTGTTTAATCTCAGAACCCAAGTTATGATGGAGTACGCTAATGTTATTATCCATGATATTAGCAATTTTCATCATGATAATCCTCCTACTGAATTGCCTCCAACTGAGAGAATTGAGAAAGTCAAGGAAATCCCAGAATCAGTTGAAGTCATTCCAACTGTTACTGATCCTGATATTTCTAGTGACAAGGAAAAGAGCACTGATCAGGCTATTCCTATTGAACAAGAGCGTGTGCCTCCTCGACACCTATGGGTTCAAAGGAATCATGATCCCAACAGTATTATTGGAGGTAGAGATTCTACTACTAAGACAAGAGGACAACTTCAAAATATTTGCAATTTTGGTTGTTATCTTTCACAAGTAGAACCGAGAAATATTGATGAAGCTCTTACCGATCCCTTTTGGATGAATGGAATGCATGAAGAGTTAAATCAATTTCAAAGACAAGACGTATGGGAACTAGTACCTTGTCCCTCCAATATCAATATTGTTGGTACTAAATGGATACTCAGGAATAAGTCTGATGAATTTGGCACAATTGTCAGAAATAAAGTCATACTTGTCTCTCAAGGATATTCACAGATTGAAGGTATCGACTTTGACGAAACCTTTGCTTCTGGGGCACTCCTTGAGTCCATTCGGTTGTTATTAAATCATACTTGTTTTCTTAAGGTTAAGCTATTTCAAATGGACATAAAATCCGCGTTCCTAAACATAAATTTAAAGGAAGAAGTCTATGTCGCTCAACCTAAGGGTTTTGAAAACCCTGATTTCCCAGATCATGTTCTTAAGCTTAAAAAGGCATTATATGGGTTAAAACACGCACCTAGAGCCTGGTTCGAAAAACTTACTACTTCTCTTCTTAGGAAATGTTTTTCGAGAGGCGGAGCTGATAAAACCTTGTTTACCAAATGAAGTGGGAAAGATGTTGTCATTGCTCAAGTCTATGTAGATGATATCATCTATGGTTCAACTTCTGAGAAACTTGCAAAATATTTCCAAGTCTCTGTTGGCCAAGAATTTGAAATGAGAAATGTTGGTGAATTAAAGTCCTTCTTAAGATTACAAATTCAGCAACATAAGGATGAAATTTACTTATCTCAAGAAAAATATGCAAAGGATCTTGTCTCAAGGTTCGGTCTGGATAAGTCAACTCCAAAACTGACACCTATGCCCACCACTGGTAAACTACACAGAGATGAGAAAGGAGCAAATGTGGATCAAAAAATGCATCGATCTATTATTAGTAGCCTTTTATATCTTACAACTACTAGACCTGATATTGCTTTTAGTGTTGGTTGTTGTGTTATATTTCAGGCTAACCCAAAGGAATCTCATCTTGCAGCTACAAAAAGGATCATACGATATGTGAATCACACGGTCGGGTATGGTCTATCTTACACTTTTGATACTAACACTGACCTTTCTGCTTATTCTGATACTAATTGGGAAGGATGTGTAGAAGACAAAAAAAGTACATCAGTGGGTTTCTACTACGTATAACTGAATCTTGTGGCTTGGCATAGCAGGAAACAAAATTGACAATCCATGTCCACATGTGAAGCAGAATATATTGTTGTCGGCTCATGTTGTACTCAACTTCTCTGGATGAAACAAATGTTGGTTGATTATGGAATTGATACTGGAATAATGAAGATCTTTTGTGATAACTCTAGCGCGATTCGAATCACTGAGAATCCCGTTGAGCACTCAAGAACAAAGCATATTGATATAAGGTACCATTTTATTCGACATCTCTATGAAAATGGTATCATAAATATGGAATTTGTGCCTTCCAAACAACAATTGGATGATATTTTTACCAAACCATTAGACACTTCTACATTTCGACACTTAAGGCAGTCTATTGGTGTTGTTTTGGTTCATTTGCTATTCCTAAAAACTCTTGCCCATGTGCTTATCTCGATTATTTGGGCAATTGAGTTTGGAACTCCAGTAAGTGTTTACTTCAATTCTGCATTTGTTTCAGTAGGTAGATTTTCTGTCAGGCTTCTTAGTGTTTTTTCTTGTGAAAGTAAGGTCGCTCTTGTTGTTCTTTCGAGAATGACATTTTATTTGGGGGGGTTCTTAATTGAACTTGTGCTTAATTGCTAAATATTTGTGGGGAGTGCGGCTGTGTTATATTATAGGGGTTATCTTGTATCTTTATAAACTCCCTGATGAATGCATTTAGCTTCGGCTATATGATGGCATCTAAAAAGTTGATATGTGTTTTCTTTTGGTCATGAAATGTCTCTATGGAAATTTCATTAGGATACCACTAGTTTTCGTACCTTTGCCAATTTTATTGACAAAAAGAGGGAGAATTAATGTGTAGTTCACATTACAAATATATATGGTTTTCAGATCATTATGTAAGGGGGAGTGGTTTCCATGTGAGATGGAGTATTCACTAAGGGTGAGTGATACATATCACCATAATATTGTTGTCGAAGTTGTGATACAATCAAACTTTGATGCTGTGTAATAATACTATGACACTGTGTAACAATGATTGAGAACTCTTGTTTTCTCATTGTTATAGATACGGATTTTCAACAACGATGATGCTAAACTTACAACCTTTGGAATCATTGGAGTACGTGGAAGTGACGAAGATTTCGAGTAATGTTGAAGAACCAAGGAGATCATGCATGTGGAAGAGAAGAGACAAAAGTTTATTTATTTATTTTGTATTTCATATGTATTGATAGTTTTCTCATTAAAATTGACAAAGTGGGAGATTGTTAGATCACTGCTCGGTCGAACTCGCAATCATTATTATCTCAAGCTTGTTGTCAAGTTTAGTTTCCAAAACTATAAGTCTTGATTTCTAGGCTACTCATAGCTAAGTCTCGGACTAGGATAGAAAGTGTAGCCGAGCTCTAGAATCCATGGCGATCATCATACACAGACGAAGAAGTACTCAAGGAACTGGTGGAACTTCATCGACTAAAAGGTATGCGGAGACTTGAACTTATCTATCACTCAAAAATCTATATACTCTATCTCCTATCTTGAGACAAAAGTCGTATTGCTATATAGACTATGATTATACACATTTGCTATTTCGAGCCGAGTTTATCTCGCTTATCTATTTCTTGAAATATGTGTTTGTAAGCTTTTGATTTGGCCAAGTTCATCTTTACTAGTGACGAAAGTCATATAAGTTTCAATTACTTGAAAATTGGTTTGGCGAAGAATAGCTTGTGAACAATAACTATATAACGTCCTCTAAGAATGTTTCAATGATTGAAATGAGAGTTTAGAATATAACCTTGAATGGATATAAACATTGTGTGATAACTCATACGTGTGTAAGTCCTTATTCCTTGAACCAAAGTATGCGTACTTTGCTTCTCAGGAAAACCGGAACTGAAGTCTGCATATCAGTACGCGCACTGTCGGAATTTCACATCCGTTAATTTCTGCTGGAGTTTGTGAACTGAAAACAAACTTATTTCGGGTACTTAAGTCCGCGTACCAGTATGCGTACTTTCGTGGGTTAGTTTCTAAAAACGATTATTCGTGAACTTAAAATTATATAAACTAAGGAATGCATACTTGCAAACCGTGTCTATAAAGTTCATGAATTGATTCGAGTGAATCAAATCGTTTTTGCTTCAATTGTGTCTTGTATACTTCTATGAGATCTAAGAAATTGAACAACTCTCTAACTAGTTCTCTTGAGTCGTTTGAACTATTCATGGTGAAGATGAATATGGTTGATATGAAAGTGCTCGTATGGCTAACCATTTGGTTAACTACTGTTGAACCAACTAAGTGTACATGTTTAGGTACGGTTACACAAACCTAAATAAACGTGCATTTCATTTTTGTGTAACAAGCTAAGTTCGATCTAACGGTTGAAAGATATTAGCTTGAATCTAATCAAGTTTTCATCTAATGGTTAATATTGAATGCTTTGTTACCAAGGTAACTTAGATTGCAAACCCTGGTTTGAAAGACTATATAAAGGAGAACTCTAGCAACTGGGAAACCTAATCCCCACACCTTTTATGTGATACTAGTTGTATTAGCTAGAGTCGATTCTCCTTTAACCTTAGGTTTCCATCGAGACCCTGTAGGTTAACGACTTGAAGATTTCATTGGGATTGTGAAGCCAGACCCAACTATTTTCTCTGTAGTTGCGTGATCTGATCTTGTTGTTTCTATCGTATTAAGTACAATCGTAAGATTGGCTTGAGATTGATTTCTATGATAGGCAAGATATAAAAGAAGTCACAAGCATCTTCATCTCATCGTTTGTGATTCCGCAATATCTTCTTTCGCTAGTCGATTAAGATTATTGTGAGGTGATTGATAATTCTAGGTTGTTCTTCGGGAATATAAGTCCGGGTTACTAATTGGTTCATGTTCGCCTTTATTTATCAAAAGACGGAACAAAAATTTGTAGGTATTTCAGTGGGAGATAGATTTATCTATTACCGTATACTTTTATACGTGGTACATATTTTTTATTAAAGTCTCCGACTTTGGGTCGTAACAACTCTTAGTTGTGGGTGATATCAGCTAAGGGAATCAAGTGCATAGTCTCCTGCTGGAATTAGAGACGTAAGGAGCGTAACTGTACCTTGGATCGTGAGATTGAACGGGGTTCAACTACAGTCCAGACCGAAGTTAGTTTGTAGTAGGCTAGTGTTTGTAGCGGCTTAATACAATGTGTGTTCAATCTGGACTAGGTCCCGGGGTTTTTCTGCATTTGCGGTTTCCTTGTTAACAAAACTTCTGGTGTCTGTGTTATTTATTTTCCGCATTATATTTGGTTATATAATTGAAATATCACAGGTCATGCGTTGAATCGATCAATTGGGAAATCCAACCTTTGGTTGTTGATTGAAATTGATTGATCCTTCAACATTGGTCTTTAGTATTGTTCAAGTGATTTCTCTTGTATTCAATTAGACTCGCAAATTTCTATTTTTTTGAGTAAGTATTGAATCGATAAAGTGAGATATAACTCTTTGATATACTTTGATTAAGATTGAGTCTGACTTTCTAGTTGATTCTCTTAAAAGTATATTGGAGTTTGTCCATACAGATTGGTAAGCGAAATATTGGGTGTGGTTGTTAGACCCCCTCTTTTTCATTTTTGTTTAATTTAAGTGGAGTGAGAAATGGATATTGGAATATCCCGTAATTTTTTATATTTTCAAAAGTACTCAAATTATATTTGTTTTTTTGAAAATTTTTAATCAAATTGTCGGTGGATTGTGTTGTTTTATGGATTGGTACCATCCTAGCAAAACTGGTATCCGCCATTAGCCATTATGTCGATCAAGGGTTGTTTTTTTGTTTTGTTAATTTCATTTTTTTTCCCTGCAGGCCACCGAAATACTTTCGATTTCTTCAAGGCCGATTTTTCCTAAAGGACGTTATTCGATTTCATTTTCTCGCTTACTCCATTTTTACCTTCTAATGGTTTGCTTATTTTTCGTACTTTCCCAAGATTTCTTCGTTGATCATAAAGAGGGAACACTTATGTTAGCATCATGGGGGAATGATGGTGACGTATTATCTTGCGACAACAGAGTTACTCGTGCTGATAAATTCACCGGGTATTCAATTGTATGCACAATACCGATGAAGGGTGCAATGGGTTTAGATGGATGACATGGTTAATTACTTCCTAATATCATTTCATTTGGTTATAAGATCTTATGTTGTCATATGTTAAACTGATTCTTGAATGCAGATAAAGAGCTCTTATGTTGTTATGTGTTAAACCGATTCGTGAATGCAGAGGAGGATCTCAATGATAAATGGGTTATCCGTATTTAGTTCATTTGACGTGTAAAAAAAGAAATAAAATGAAATGACCCAAACATCAAAATAATGTCTCAGCGATACTTTTTCTCAACTGATTTGTAGATTAGTTCTTACACCCAGTAGCCTTTTCCACGATAAAAACTACCTCCAAAGGGTCATCTACCACTACATGACGTGTTTATTTTTTGTTTCCATTTCATCTTGACATGTGGAAAATGACATAAAATGAAACAATCCAAACATAAAAAAAAAAAAGTCTAGCGACACTTTTTCTCAATTAATTTATGGAATAGTTCATACACGGAAGCCTTTTTCACAATATCTACTACCTTCAAAGGCTACCTCATCTACCTATGACATGTTTGTTTTTGGTTTCTATTTCATATTTAGATGTGGTAAATACACTTCCAAAATTAAAGTAGTTGATGGATTCATCTTCCAAATTATTTTATTTGACATCATTATCAGTTATAGTTATGCTCTGCATTAGTACGACCATTAAATATTTAACTGCTAAAAAAATTGTGCTTTGTTAGTAAAGATATGACATATTAATTTTTCCTTTGAAAATAGCAATCCGAGAAGAAAGAGAAAGACCATATTATTAATATGATTGATATTTATCTATCGATTTATCTATTACAAAATAAAGCCCTTTTCTTAAACAATTTTTTAAAAAAATACAACAAACGTCTGACTGTTTGAAATTGACTATTCCACCTGATCTACGGTTTAAATATTCTCAAAGATTGGGAGATAAATAAGGATAAATATGGATTCAAACTTTTTAGAGTTACGATATACAAAAAACATAAATCCTTAATTTCATCTTCTTCGTTAAACTAGTGGCAAAAAGTTAAGGTTCTTATATACTCTTAACTCCATTGCTGGCTTTTATTTTTTTGAAACACTTGATTACATCATTGTAAGGTGAATAAGGTTACAGAATTTCGAAGAATTTTACACCCATTTTACGTACTAGGTTGCAGTTCAATATCGAACGTATTGGTAACCGAAAAGTAACTCTCAAGTGATTTTTTCTGGGAAATTTTTCATAATCAAAATTGACTCATTATTTGCTGCATTAGGATCTGTTTTTATCTTCCAAACCCTATCCACCCCCTCCCCCCTTTCCTCCTATTCAACAATCCTTCCTTTCTGTAATAGGTATGGATTTAGAGCGAAAGATTAAAAGAAGACGGTGAAAGTACTCGAGGCGCCAAGTCAGACCCTTAAGTCCTTAATTTTATTTAATGGGAAGTCTTCTCCTTATCAAGCCTAATAGTGCTCCATAGAAATTTTACGAAGGGTAGTACGTATTTTTCCTCCTAATTCTTCTAGTGGAGTATGAATTTGTTATGGAAGTTATTTTCTGGCAATATTGGTCACAAAAATTGCAAATAAATAAACATAAACCGGAAGCAATTAAGTGAAAATAACAAGAGGCAAAATATGTTGACATGGGTATTTTTCATAGGATTTGACGGGCTCATCTGAAAAGGATAGCGTACCTAGTACACAACCAAATTTTTAGTTCTGCAACCTGTAGGGACAAACCTAATACAATTGCAAGTAGATCTAAATTAAATATTCTTGAACTATATGTATAGTTTTCTCTTATCCCTTCTACAATAAATATGTATAGACTAAAAAGTACGTCAACTTTATTAGACAATCTAACAAATCAATATCCAAAAACGCGTTTCGTTTTATACCGAATCAATAAAGTGATATCCGAATCAAGAGGATATCTGAGTTATGACAAGTATGAAACTTGTAAACAAGATACGAATTCAATAAAAAAAAGTTTCTTTATTGATCACTATTAGTAAGGACTTAACCTACCTATATTGAATATGTATTACTTGTGTTATTCCTATATTAGAAAGATAAAACAACATAATGTGTAAAGGGAAAATCAAAAGACACCAGAATTTTGTTAACGAGGAAAACTGCACCTGCTGAAAAATATTGGGACCTCGTCCAATCTTAAACACCAAACTATATTAAGCCGCTACAAACATTAGCTTATTATCATATTTCAGACTGGAATATAATAGAGACCGAATAGACCATCCAAGCAATTTAGCTGCACTAGTACTCCTTATATCCCTAGAACCCCGCAAGCACTACGTGATTGATTCCTTTAGCAAACGCCCTCTATATCCTAAGAATTACTTCATTTTAAGTGAAGACTATTGATACCAATATGCCTCTAATACACAAGCTTATTTGATTTCTATATAGATCTGTTTGAAATAGAAAAAAAATAAAAAAAAAAAAAGCAAAACTCAGGAATCCGACACACTTACACTCAATTAGCTGAGAAGCCTAGATTACTAACCAACTCTTAAGAACAATCGAAATAAATCAGTTAAGAATAATTTAGATATCTATGTTGAGAAATCACAAATTCTGAGTTGAGGAGAACTTTGAGATTTCTATTTATCTCGTTCCTAGTTGGAGAATGAAAAAAAACTCAAGGATTAATAAGAACAAGATCAGGATACATGAATCGTCAGGAAAAATATAGTCGGACTTGGATTTATGAATCCCTGTGTGAAGTCTTTAAATCATAAACCTAATTATGTTTTTCCAGAGGAAACATAGGTTAATAAAGGACGATTCTAACAAACAACTAGGACAAAAAAGTGTCAGGGATTGGATTTCCCATCTGTTTTAATTTCTTTATTTATAAACTTTCAAGACTCTAGGTAGCTTTGGATTCAAGTTAAGTTAACTTGAGATCAAGCAAACGTTTTCTCAGTTTAGATGAAATTCTTATTAGGAATTCAATTAAGCATTTGAGAAGTATGTCTTGAAATTATATTGAAGAATATACATCATGATCCAAGGTACTGGAACCGTGTACAGTGATAGTTCTTCGCAAATATGCCTTATGAATTATGAACTTATATAATATAATCGTGTTCATTAACACTCGAGACCTAAAATATGATTCAAAAACACATATATAGTTATTTAGTGATCAAAGTTGTCTTATAAGTGTTTATGAGAGTTGTAGCAATGGCAAACATATTTGTGAAAATAGTCAATGAGCATTTGCTTTCTTCGTACTAGGTAGGCATGTATATGGGTATGCGTACCTATGGACCAGTTTCTGAACTCAAGATGTTGGAGTACGCATACCGAGTATGCATACCTATGGCCATTCAAACTCATGCCCCAGGGGCACACGTATTGGGTATGAATACCTCCCCCATTTACGCGAACTCAGAACCTTAGGGTACGCTTACTGGGTATGTGTACCCACCTTGTTCCAGAATACAAATGTTTAGGGTACGTGTAATGGGTGTGCGAAACCTATCAAATATCTGAAATCCAACCTTGTTCCAGAACACAAATGTCTAGGGTACGTGTACTGGGTGTGCGTACCTATCCAATATCCGAAATCTCTATAAACAATTTGAAACATTCCCAATTACCATAGATAATAAATATCATTGCTTGGGAAAATACCAAATAATCATCTTGAAACAAAAAAAGTTTCTCAACCAAGATTTTAAGGATCTATGCATCCATTGCTTGAATCGTATTTCAAAAGATTTACCAAGACAAGCTTGACTCGAAATTTATTTTTTACAATATTAGATCTACTAAAATCATACGACATAGTCTCGTAAAAATAGAATGGTAAATGTCATGAGTAAATAAGATGGTTCAGTTTTCACATACCTCTTTGTCGATGAAGTTCTCCAAATCTCTTCGTTTCATCTTCATTCTTCGAGGGTTATTCAGTGATATCTGATACTCAACTACCATATTATAATCCTGCTCCGAGACTTGACTTTATTAAACTAAAAGCCAAGATACAGTTTTGTGTATCTAACACTGACGACAAGTTTGAGATAACAAAACTTGTAAATTTGACCGAGCAGTGCTCTAACACCCATTTAATGCGTTTCTTGCATTTCTCCACTATGGGAAATGCACACAAGGACATAACATATGATGCGAGACAAAAGCATATATGGTCGCGCCACTTGAGTTATATCGTTGAGACACACAACATTGGACGCCAATGACAGAGATTAAGTCGTGTGGTCAATATTGTGTCGCTAATGATTAAATAGACAACAACTACTTTGTAACGGCTGCTTCCTCCCATCAATATAAAATTTATATCATTCTCTTAGCTTATCGTTCCCTCTTAATTTCACTTAATTTATTCCCTCAAATTCAATTAATTTATTTTTTCCACCATGAATTATGATTTTGATACTTCTAAAGAGGAATGAATATGGATATGGATTTATACGAGGAAGTCCAAGAAAAGTATATAGATATCTTGGGACAACTGAATGAATACTCGAAATAATTGTATGTAAAAGAAAAATATTATGAGGTCAGATCTACAATTAAAACACCAAGTTTGCTACAAACTATAATGATTTTTTTCTCTTTCATTCATCTCTGCACTCTAGTGATACTCCCTTCCTCATCCGATAAGTTTCATGCGAACCCGGCGAGTTTCGATCTGCTCCGAGGCACAAATATTACCACCTTTTTATATTAGCTTTAGTTTCACGACCTTGGCTGTCAACTACAGATTGGTTAAAATTGAAACCATTTAAATTGAATGGCATGGTGCTAATACCTAAAGCAGTGAACCAAATACGTACTACTGGCCAAGCAACCAAGAAGAAATGTAAAGAACGAGAATTGTTGAAACTAGCATATTGGAAGATCAATCGGCCAAAATAATTTGAGTGGACTGAATCTGTGCTTTCGAATTCATCCTTCCCTTGGAATGACCCCTGACTTGAACCTTTGAGGCCCACTGACTCCTGTAAAAAGCAGTAACCTTGCCTTCAACTTGTATTTTTCACTTCTTTAATTTAAGTTTTTGCTTTTCTAGGGTTAGTTTAATTTCTTTTCGGATTTCGGTTTCTCGGTGCCGTTTATTGAGTTCCTCATTATATTCTTGCACCTTCATGGTGTTTTTGTTTGTAAGGTATGGATCCAGTTCATCGGTCTTCTTTAAATACTTAATTTAGATGCTTTAACGATTCTTTGATCTTTCTCTTCTCGGTCTATTTGTTTCGCATCTATTGTAGTATTTTGATCTTTGATGTAGGGGTTTCCCCTACTAATCTTCTCTTACTTAAGAATGAATGAGACTTAAAATCTTCTCTTAAATACTCGGAATATATAGTGCTGGCTATGGGGTTCGAACCATGCAAAAATTAAAAACATACCAAGAGACCAAAAAAGGTAAAAGTAAAAAGAACACTAAGAGACCAAAAAAAACGAAATAAATAAGTGCTGGTGAGGAAAGGGTAGAAGTAAAAAGAACACAAGGAGACCAAGAAAACAAAACGAATTTATAGTGCTGGCTATGGGGTTCGAACCCATGCGCACTTATGTGCAGAAGATCTTAAGTCTTCCCCCTTAACCACTCGGGCAAACCAGCTGTTTGTGCTATTCATGCCTGTTGAGCTGATAGAACGAAGTTCACAGTTTCCCACGCCAATTTCCCGAAGCTTCGGTCCTTCCTCTTTTTATGCCCTTTCCGAGACCAATTCCCAGTTTTCTCAATTCAATCTCTCTCTACCTAAAATTTTCACCCCGAAAGAAAAGAAAAAACCCTAGTTCTGATTTTTCACTGTAGGATTAGATGGCGGAACATCTAGCTGCAATCTTTGGTACAGAAAAAGACAGAGTGAATTGTCCATTTTATTTCAAAATCGGTGCTTGTAGACATGGAGATCGTTGTTCAAGGCTTCATACCAGGCCTTCTATTAGTCCTACGATTCTCCTCTCTAATATGTATCAAAGACCTGATATGATCGCTCCTGGTGCTACTATGGATCCTTCTGCTCAGGATCCTCGTCGTATTCAACAACACTTTGATGTAAGATTATTATTATTTTTATTTTGTTTGGATAGTTTTAGGGATTTTTTTTTGATGAATTTGTTCAATTGCTGAACGTGGGTTTTGTTATCGGTGAATTTCTGAATGTGGGTTTTGTTTGAAATTGAAGGATTTTTATGAAGATTTGTTCGATGAGCTGAGCAAGTATGGAGAGATTGAAAGTCTTAATATCTGTGACAATTTGGCTGATCATATGGTGGGGAATGTTTATGTTCAATTTAGAGAGGAAGAACATGCTTCTAATGCACTTAAGAATTTGACTGGAAGGTTCTATGCAGGTACCGCTTTCTGAAATTTGATTTGATTTGGTATAATTTGTTGGTTGGGGATATGGTTTAGGGAAATGTTGTGTACATTGTTTTGTGTGTATTGACTGTGAGAAGGTTTTAATGTTTTTCAGGGCGTCCTATTATTGTTGATTTCTCCCCTGTGACGGATTTTCGTGAAGCTACCTGTAGGCAGTATGAAGAGAATACCTGTAATCGTGGAGGATATTGCAACTTTATGCATTTGAAGAAGATTAGCAGGTTAGTCCCTTTATGATTTTCTTGTATTTCATTTGATAATTTTTATTGCAACTTGATATATTTGGAAACGGTTAGCAGGTTAATTGATTGTTCTTATGCTTTGCTGTCTCCTTGGGTTGGATGGTTAGAGCTAGAGTTTATAGTTTTTATGCTTTGCTGTCTCCTTGGGTTGGATGGTTATTTTGCAATTGATGTATTTTATTTGCACAATGCCAGGGAGTTGAGGAGGCAATTATTTAGTAGGTATCGTTCAAGGCGTAGCCGCAGTAGAAGCAGAAGCCGTAGTCCTTACAGGCGTCGGAGTTATGAAGAGCGATCACATGGTGGTCGTGATCATGATAGAAGGTCTAGTGACCGGGGTAGTAGGAGGACTAGGAGCAGAAGTCCTGGAAGGAGAAGGGGACAAAGTAGGAGTCCTGACAGGAGGAGGAACAGGAGCCCTGTTAGGGAAAGGGAAGGTAGTGCAGAGAGGAGGGCCAAAATTGAGCAGTGGAATAGGGAAAAGGAACAAGTAGTATCTGCTAATGAGAACAGTAATACTACTACTGGCATCACTCACAATGACAGCAATGGGAATGGAGAGCATTACTATGAGCAGCAACAACCACAGCGAGGAGGACATGGATCATATGAATATGATCACTAATCTGGTAGGTGACAGTTACTTTGTTTGTTGGTCTTGTTAGAATGATGCCTCTCTGTCTGTTCTGTAGGAAAATGAGGGTTTGGATTAAACAATACGTACACAATGAGTAAATCAGTTTAATACCATTTTCCACTGTGCAGGTGGTGTGCAGGTTTTCAGTTCTAGGATGGGGAGTGTGAATATTGTTTCTTGTTTATACTTCGTTAATCATTTACATTCTTGCTGGTTTGGTTTGGTTTTCAAAGACGGGTTTATCATTCAGCCTCAAATGTTTTGCTAAAAGGTTTTTTTTTGGTTGTACACCAATTCCTTCCCTTTGTCGCCGGTTTAAACTTCTCCTCCTTATTTTTTCCGCCGATGCTTCTTGCATTTATGCCAAATTTTGAACATACAATAACTTTTCTGGTCATATGGATTCTTAGGTTTTTCAATGATCTGGTCAAAATTCAGAAAATGAGTCTGGAAGGTTCTAGGTTACTGAAACCATAATAGCAGTATGATACTGAGTAGGGCCCTTCACATGATTGATGGTTTTTCTATTTAGAATTTGACCTTCTTATATGTGGTGCACATCCATGAAATTTCTGAGGTTCCAAATCATTTTTTGGGTCTTAAGAGATGTTGATCTTACATATTTTCATGAGTTGTTGCAGGTTCAGGTACCCTGCTTCTGAGGAACAACCTTAGTTTTTATGTCAACTCACCGTGAGCTTTGATTTACAGGTTTTGGCTCGATGTCAGTGATGCAAGTTTACAAGATTTTAATGTTTCATGGTGCGAAAGTTGAAGTTATCTTGGCAGGTTAGGTTTTTTCTGTGGAGGAGGGACATCATTTTTTTTTTGGTCATTGGTGGAAAGTGCGGGAGGTGTTTCTCCATGCTTGCTCATTATGTTTAATTTGAGGAAGATCTCTGGTTTTATTTCAGAAAAGAACTTCTGTTTTTGTACTTGACCATGTAGAAGTAGTTGATGATGCTCTTCATTTTCTGTTTGGTCGGCTCAGTGTGACTTCTTACTTTTAGTAGACTCTTAACAAATGAAAGCCTGAGTACATTCGTTGCTTGATCTGGTATAGTAATGCTGAATATTGGTCGATTGGCTGCATTCCAGCGAGGCCCCAGTTTTTGTGTGCCTATACAACTATAGGATAACCAGCACAAAGTTGAAAACTAATATCTCAAAAGCCAGTTAGTCGCAGTTCCCCAATTATTGTGCGAACATCTGCTGGAGAGCAGCACTCCACTACTGAAATGCGGGAGTAGGATTTCGAAAGGTTTGTACTGACAAAGGCTCTGCTATTCACATGGTTACTTTTTTGAATTCCCCTATCTATAAAGGAAAGGAGGTTACCTAAACTGCTATTACAAAAACATACAAAAACAAACTGTTATGATCCTATACCTAGTCGTGGAGGGTTTGAACTTAAGTTTTGAATGAAAACAAGAGAACAAGAAGATTTAAAGAAGAGAAGGAGTCGGAGGAAGAAGAAGAAGATTGAAGAAAATAATTGTATTGCTTGCCTGAATGTTTACAGGACTTGGATATAAATAGTTGTTGTAACTTTCTAAACAAGAATGCAGTCGATTTCTAACAATAACTATAACTATTTCATTAAGATTAAGCTAAATAAGGAAATCATATGAAAGGAAATAACGTGTAGAGGAGTTGGTGCCACAACATCCCACCCTACCTAAAAAATGGCTTGACTGAAAGTCTGGAAAGCGAATCAGTAGTTCATCCCCATCCTCCCATGTTCCTTCTTCAGTTGTACGATCTTTCCACTTGACCAGCCACTTTGTCCTAGCAACATTCCCCTACTTAAACATCTTACGGTCCAAGATTGTATCAGGTTCCCATTTCTCATAGTCGATTGTCACAGGTAAGTCAGTATTAAGAATCTCAGATGATCCAAGTTTCAATTTCAACTGTGAGACGCGAAACACAGGATGAATTCGACTTGTAACTAGCAACTCTAAGCGGTAAGCAACTGTCCCAATTTTTTCAATGACCTTGAATGGTCCATAGAACTTAGGTGACAACTTAGAGAATGAAGAAGTAGCTGCAGTAGTTTGACGATAAGGTTGTAATCGCAAGAAAACCCAGTCGTTGACTGAAAAGCTGCGTTCAGTCCTATGCACATCAGCATAATCCTTCATTCTGGCTTGCGCATCATGTAAATTTGATTTAAGAATCTTCAAATTATGATCTCTGTCTTGTAGAACTATATCAACAGCATGCACAGTAGTTGAGCCTGGCAGATATGTAGTAATTGTTGGAGGAGTCTTACAGTAAAGAGCTTGATAAGGGACCATTTTAATGGATGTGTTATAACTAATGTTATACCACCAAACCCAGTCTTTTTGTTTAATCCCAGCAAAGCAACGTAAATAACATTCCAAGATTCTGTTGGTAACTTCTGTTTGGCCGTCAGATTGAGGATGATATGCAGAGCTTCGACAAAGCTGAGTGTGCTGCAAAGAAAAGAATGCCTCCCAGAAATTGCTCATAAAAATTGGGTCATGATCACTAGTGATGTTCTTGGGCATTCCATGTAAACGTACTATTTCTCGTATGAAAATCTCAGCCACAGTATCAGCTGAATAAGGATGAGAAAGAGCCACGAAACGTGCGTACTTTGACAGACGATCTACCACCACTAATATACTTGTCTTTCGGTTAGATGCAGGAAACCCATCCACAAAATCCATAGAGATATCGACCCACACATCAGTAGGTATAAATAAAGGTTGTAGTAATCCTGGAGGATCTATGGATTCAGCTTTGTTTCGTTGGCAAGTATAACAACAAGCAATGTAATCCTTAACTGTTTTTTTCATCCCTGCCAATAAATATTCTGCTGAAGACGCTTGTAAGTTTGTAAATAACCAGAATGTCCCCCTGTTGGTGATGAATGAAACTCATCGAGAAGCTTATTGCACCATAAAGAAGTAGATACTACTGCAACTCTGTTCTTGTAACGAAGAACGTTATCTGTGTAAGACCATAGAGGCTTACAATCTCGTTAAGCACGTAACTTAGCAATAATATCACTGAACTCAATGTCATTATGACATTCTGTAATGATGTCAGTAAGGCCAGAAAATATTGAAGAAGTAATTGCCATAAGTTGCGAATCATTAATACGAGATAATGCATCAGCCGACATATTTGTTGCACCTGATCTATAAATAATCTTGTAATCATTACCAAGAAGTTTGGACAACCACTTCTGCTGCTCCATGGAACTAATTCTTTGCTCTAAGAAATACTCCAGACTACGATGGTCTGTGTAGATCTTAAAATGTCGACCCATTAAATATGGTCGCCATTTGATAATTGCATTAACAATGGCTAACATCTCTTTGTCATAAACTGAGAGAGTTAAATTTTTACCTGAAAGTGACTTACTATAGTATGCAATAGGTCTGTTCTGTTGAATAAGGATAGCTCCCAATCCGTTACCTGAAGTGTCACATTCAATGCCAAATTCCTTGGAAAAATCAGGAAGTGCTAGTTAAGGCTGTCTTGAGCTTATTAAATGCATCTGTAGCAGCTGTAGTCCAATGAAAAACATCTTGCTTCAATAACTGAGTCAGTGGAGCACTAATCTTACCATAATCTTTGACAAACTTACGGTAATAGCCTGCTAACCCCAAAAACCACGCAAACCTTTGACAGTAGATGGAATAGTCCAATTCACAATGCAAGAGATTTTATCAGCTTCAACCGAAACACCATTAGAAGATACTGCGTGCCCTAAGTAACTGACTGTAGTTATAGCAAAGTCACACTTAGAACTCTTCAGATATAACTTATGTGTGCGCAGAACTTCAAAAACAATCTTGAGTATGTAAGATGGTCTATGGGAGTTTTGTTGTAGACAAGTATGTCGTCAAAGAAAACCAACACAAACTTTCGAACATAGGGTCTAAGAATATCATTCATGAGACTCTGAGAAGTTTCAGGGGAATTTGATAATCCAAATGGCATTACCAAGAACTCATTGTGACCATCGTGAGTTATGAATGTTGTTTTATGCACATCATCTTCATGCACACGTAGTTGGTGATAAGCGAATCGCATATCCACCTTAGAAAACACAGTTTCTCCATGAAGCTCATCAAGAAGCTCATCTACCTACTGAAATAGGAAATATATCCTTAACATTAACCTTGTTTAATGCCCTGTAATCAATACAAATTCTCCATGAACCATCCTTCTTACGAACTAGTAAGACTGGAGAAGAGAAAGGACTAAAACTAGGCCTAATAAAACCTGCTACTTTCAATTCACAAACAATCTTTCTTATTTCAGCTTTCTGAAAATATGGGTATCGATAGGGTCTTACATTTACGGGTGAAGTATTTGGTAGTAATGAAATACGATGGTCTTGTTCCTGTGAAGGTGCCAAAGATGAAGGAGATGCAAATAAGTCAGAAAAACTTGAGAGTAGTTTCGAGACTGCAGTAGGTACCTAAGATTTGTCTGTTGCTGAAGGAGAAGTTGCAACCAATTGGATTAGAAAACCATGGAAAATATGATCAATTTTTTTTTGCATTGGAGTGTTTTCTAATATCATAACAGATGCTCAGCTATTTCCAGTCAAAAGATGTTCATGCTTACCAGATTTAAATTGCATATGTAGTTTCTCAAAATCCCAAGTGATATTGCCTAACGTTCGTAGCCACTGAACCCCTAATAGCGCATCACAACCACTTACTGCCAGTAAAAAAAATTCAGTAGTAAACTGATAATCTTGTAACTTGATGGATATATCAGAACAAGAACCTTGAGTTTGTAATACTCCACCATTACCTACCAAAACTTTCATGGTAGTGTTGTCAGATTGAGCTAAAAGTCCACATTGTTTTGCAATAGTTGGATGTAAGAAGTTATGAGTCGAACCAGTGTCAATGAGAACTGTGATCGACTTCCCTTTAATGTATCCTGTAACTCTCATAGTATTAGGAAAAGAAGATCCTGTGAGTGCATAAATAGAAATTGTAGGTTCAATACTTGATTGAGTAACCTCTTCAATGACATCATTAGTGTCCAGATTGTCTTCCTCAGCACAATCATTGTCAACCTCGGTGATTGAAGGAGCCATATCCAGTAATAATAGTCTAGGTTTAACACAGAAATGCCCAGGCTTATATGTTTCATCACAATTAAAGTATTAACCTTTATCACGACGCTCTTTCTGTTCTTCCAATGATAATCTCTTGACCCCTGTCGGAATAGTATTTCTCTTGAATGTTGGACTAGTAAAATTTAATGCTTGTCTGAAAGGATTTGATCGAGCCATAGTTTTGTAGAAACAAGTGATAAGCAACACATCTTCCTGTTTAATAGCTTTTTTTAAAGCCATATGTAAAGTTTGAGGTTCAAACACTTCTACAACAGATTGTATCTCAGGTTTCAAGGATCAGATAAAGAGATCAAGGATATGATCTTCTGGTAAATCAGTAACAAAGTTCAGGATGTGCTGAAACTCGGTAATATGCCCACGTACTGAGCCTTTTTGAGATATTGTAGACAATGCCAAACGTGGGTTTGCAAATTTCTTATCAGCAAATCGATCACGAAGAAGAGAACAAAAGTGCAGCCAAGTTGGATTATTTACCTTATTTTGAACCCACCTATACCAAGCATTAGCTTCACCCTTGAAGTGAGCTGTAGCAATTGAAATTTTTAGTCCTTCAACAACATTGTGTAGACAAAAATATTGACCTGCCTGGAAAATCCACCCTGTTGGATCTGTCCCTTCAAAGTTGGGAAATTTCAAATTGATGGGCGCTGCACGAATACCTGAAAGATCATCTGGAGAACCTAAAATACCATTGCCGTTAGAGACATTATTTCCGTTCGTACCATTACTACCATTGGTACCGTTGCTGCCAATCGATCCACCAAACCCAGGAGGTATAGTTAGAGGAAAACGCGTGAGAAGGAGTGATGCCATGTTACGAACCATCTTATGCATAGGATTGACATCTACACCATAGTATACAAATATTTTTTTAATACAATTTTTTTTTTATAAATCATCTGACAGTTTAAAATTGGCTTTTCCAACTGATCAATGGATAAAATGTTCTCAAAGATTGGAAGATAAATAACTATATAGATTTTTTCAACCTTTTTCACTTGGATATTGAGATATTCATTTTTCGAGGGTTCCGATATAACAAAACCTAAATCCTTAATTTCATCTTCTCGTCAAACTAGTGGCTAAAATTTAGGATTCTTCTACACTCTTAACTCCATTAATGGCTTTAAAAAAAACACGCTCGATTGCATTGCTGAAAGGCGAATAAGGTTATAGTGTTCCGCATCATTTTGCATCAATTTCACGTACCAAATTACAATTTAATACCAAATGCACTGGTAACCGAGAAAATGTTTTTAGAGTGATATCGTGTGGGATTTTTTCGTAATTGGAATGGACTCACCATCTGCTACATCCGGATTCTGTTCTCTCTCGTCCCATCCCATACTCTCTTTTTATTTTCCTTCTCTTCCTCTTATCATTCCACTGTAAGGAATCGCAAGCTCGTTCACGCTGTTAGACCGATCAAGAAACGATTTAGTCGCTAATAACTCAATTAACTGAATATAAATTTTAGTTAATTGAAATTAATCCAATAATAATCTGGAGATGAAACTAGTGTCATTGGATGATTTCGAAAATTTATGCGAAATTGACTACTCGAATGCGTTATTCGGACGCCAGATGAAGAAGAAATCATCCAAGTTGTGAGAAGGGTGGAATAGTGATTTCGTGGATAAGTGTTATCAAAACACTCGACACTTCTACTTAAGGAACCTTTTATCTCAATCAATTGAGATATTCTGTTTGGATGCCCACATCCATTTGGACGGGTGCCTCATCATTTCTCTCTGGCCTTATCATTACCAAATCGAGAAGAAGAATTAATTTTCTTTCTTATTTCTTCTTTTTATCCTTATCTTCTTTGATTTCTTTTGTTCTTCAGTCGAGTGATGGTTTGAGAAAACAAATTAGTACTCAGGAGATCGAGTAAAGAGGAGATGGATTATGTTGTGACTGTTGGTGGTTGTGTTGATTTGGGTAGATGATTCAAATTCGATGAAAAGGTAAATTAGAGAATTCAAATTAGGATTTTCTTGGGTAAATTAAGGTTTTCAGATTTGATTAATGTTCTGAAAATTTAGAAGATGATGTATATAAATATTGTTAGATGAGAAAATATAGGTAGACGTTTAATTGAAGTTTTGAAGTTGATTCAGTGATGAGTCGAAGAATTAGGGTTAGGGTTTTGAAATTCAACTGAATATTTGATTTGGTGATAGACAAGAAGAAATTAAAGGCTGGATGTGGTGATTTAAGAGGTAAATCGAAGTGTATAACTGAGAGATAAAGGAATTGGGAATTGGTTTTAGGGTTTCTGAGAATCAAAGTTGGTGGTGAAGTTTGAGGGGTTGATGTTTTTTAGTCTTGGGACAAGTCGCTGAATCGAATTAAATTGCTTGAGTAGAACTAATCTACGGTAATGGTTTTCTTAGATAATTGGGGTAAAGTTATTATTGAAAATGTGGGAATACCAAAATACACCACCAATTTTTTTCTCGGAAACCTGTATGGACAAACTTAAATACAATTCTGAGAATTCAATTTAATGAATTTCAATCAAGGAATAATATTTAGAGTTATATATCTTTCTCTCACAATCAGTACAAAGAAAAATCCGTGAACCTGATTTGCGTGTGAGAGTACTTGGACGATTCCAAAGATCAATATCCAAGAATCAATCAAGTCGTATCCAATAAACAATGATGGATGTATCTATTTTGATTGATTAACGTACAGACTGTGATATTTCAATTATAAAGATAAACAATATGATGCGGAAAAATAAATAACAGAGACACCAGAAATTTTGTTAACGAGGAAACCGCAAATGTAGAAAAACCCCGGAACCTAGTCCATATTGAACACCAAACTCTGTTAAGCCGCTACAGACACTAGCCTACTATCAATTAACTTCAGACTGGAATGTAGTTAATACCGAATTAAACCCTCAGAGAAATTCAGTTAAGTAGCGCTCCTTACACCTCTTGAATCCCAGTAGGGCTCCGCGCAATTGATTCCCTTAGCTGGCGTCATTTACAGCTAAGAGTTGCTTCAACTCAATTGAAGACTTTAAATCAATCTTGCTCCCACAGATAAGACTATATATGTGATTTCCTTTTTGATCGTAGATCAAGGTGAGACTGAAAATCGGTAGAAAAGACAAAGTCTAGCTAACCTGAAAATATGGACTTATGCTTCCCGAAGAGCAACCTACATTATTATTCACCTCACAAGTATTAAACTTGTGGAATCAACACATTCTGGGACGAAGAGAACTTTGTGATTTCTGTGTATCTTTATTGATGGAGCAAGCTCAACAATCAAACAAGATCAGGATACTCAAACTATCAAGATAAAAGATAACGGGACCTGGCTTCACGAAATCCCTATGAAATCGTTTTAGTCGATAAACCCTAAAAGGGTTTTAAGAAGAGGAAGACTCTAGTTTACAACTAGGACACACAAAGATAGTGTCGGGATTCAAAGATCCACCGTTAAATGAATCTTTGAAATATGATTTACATATCAAGATATACACTCTGGTTAGGATGAACCATAAACGAACCATGTACAAAGACAACGTTCATAAATGGTTAGCTGAAACTAGCCGATTGAACTATAAGCTTAACCATTTTCATAAACATTTAAGACTTTTAAGTTTGAGTCACGACCATAGGTTATAATGTGATCAATCATGTCTATAGAGTGTTCTTACAGATTTATTCAAATGTTAATTATCTCACAGAAATAATTTTATTTGCATCTGAAAATATTCCACTGGGTAAGTACGTGTACCAGGTACGTGTACCTCAACCTTGTTCGTGAATATATTTGTAATGGCACATGTACCGGGTATGTATACCCTTAAAACAAATATAAGTTCCAAAACATACAGAACTTTTTCGGTGTGTGTACCGGATATGGATACCACACCGGCTTCAAAACCAACAGTTCTTTTTCGGTATACATACTAGGTATGCATACCATTCCAGGTTCATGAGTTCACATACTTTTTATGGTATGGATACCGGGTATGCGTATCACTAAATCACTGTCGAACTATAGCTACGCCGTCACGTGTACTATGTGTTAGAGCACTGCTCGGTCGAACTCGCAAGCGTTGCTATCTCAAGCTTGTTGTCAAGTTTAGTCGCCGAAACTATCAGTCTTGATTTCTAGTCTACTTATAGCTAAGTCTCGGATTAGGATAAAAAGTGTAGTTGAGCATTAGACTTCATGGCGTTCATCGATTGAACATGAAGAACTACTAAGGGGAGCTTGTCGAACTTCATCAAAAAAAGGTATGTGGAGACTTGAACTCATCTATCACTCAAAAGTCAATCTACTATATCTCCTATTTGAGACAAAAGTCGTATAGCTATATAGACTTCGATTCTACACATTTGATATTTCGAGCTGAGTTTAACTCGCTTACATATTTCTCAAAATATGTGTTGGCAAGATTTCGCTTTAACCAAGTTCATCTTATATTCTTGACGAAAGTCAAAAGATGATCATGTGAAAATCACCTGGCAACATCTTACATGATTTGTGTGAGACAGTCATTAGATGTAGACTCGGAATGTTTCGTATTGATCATTCGATCACTTGAAAATTGCTTTGAAGCTAATAGTTTGTGTGAGACAGCTATTGTCATCTTCCGAGAATGTTTCAATGATTGAAATGGAGTTTAGAACACTTACCATGATCGGATATTGCATAGTATGCGTACTTGAATATATGAAATCCAAGTCCGGGAATCATAGTATGCATACCCGTATGCGTACTGGTTGGTTTAGTGAAAGTCCGGGAACTTGTACGCATACCGGTACACATATTGGCGTGAGGTTCAGTTTCGGGAATTTCTGCTGAGTTTGGAAGGTATGCGTACCCGTTTGCACACTGGCGAACCCAAACTTAGACCGTCCACTTAAGTATGCGTACCCGTTTGCATACTTGAATAGGCTATGTTCTAAAATGGATTTGTTCATGAACTAACACATTTATATAATAAGGAATGCAATCTTTTGCAAACCGTGGCTATAATGTTCATGAATTGATTAATGTGAATCAAAACCGATTTTCCTTCAATTGTGTCTTGCATACTTCTATGAGAATATAAACAATTGAACAACTCTAGAACTAGTTTCATTTGAGTCATTGGAACTAGTTATGGTTAAGATAAATACGGTTGATATGAAATTGTTCATATGGATAACTTAGGTTAACTATTGTTGAGCCAACAAAGCGCACACGTTTAGGTACGGTTAATCATATCTAAATGAAGTCACTTTTCATTTGTGTGTAACAAGCTAAGTTCGATCTAACTGTTGAAAGATATTAGCTTCCGTCAAATCAGTTTTTCATCTAACGATGAATATTGAATGATTTGTTACCAAGGTAGCATTAATTGCAAACCCTGATTTGAAGATTATATAAAGGAGAACTCTAGCAACTGGGAGACATAATCCCCACACCTCATGTGTGATACTAGTTGCGACTAGAGTCTATTCTCCTTTAACCTTAGGTTTTCCAAAATCTTGTGGGTTAACGACTTAAAGACTTCATTGGGATTGTGAAGCCAAAACCAACTATTTTCTCTGTAGTTGCATGTTCTGATCTTGTTGTTTTCTATCGTGATTGAGTACTATGTTTCTTAAGATTTGCTCGAGATTTAATTTTCGATAGGCAAGATAAAAAGCAGTCACAAACATCTTCGTGTCATCGTTTGTGATTCTACAATATCTTTTTTCGCTACCATATGATTAAAATTATTGTGAGGTGATTGACATTTCTAGGATTTTCTTCGGGAATATAAGTCCGGTATATTAATTGGTTCCTGTTCACTTTGATTTATCAAAAGACGGAACAAAACTCATAGGTTTATCTGTGGGAGACACATTTATCTATACAATACACTTTTCTGTGTGAGACAAATTGGTTTATCAAGTCTTCGACTTTGGGTCGTAGCAACTCTTAGTTGTGGGTGAGATTAACTAAGGGAATCAAGTGCGTAGAGTCCTGCTGGGATTCAGAGACGTAAGCAGTGAAACCATACCTTGATCAGTGTGAGATTGGTTAGGGATCAACTACATTCCAGTCCGAGGTTAACTTGGAGTAGGTTAGTGTCTGTAGTGGATTAAGAAAGTGTGGTGTTCAAATGTGGACTAGGTCCGAGTTTTTTTTGCATTTTCGTTTTCCTAGTTAACAAAACTTCGGGTGTCTGTGTTATTTCTTTTTTGCATTATATTTGTTTATATAATTGAAATATCACAGGTTGTGCTTAAGCTCAATCAGTGGAGAATCCAACCTTTGGTTGTTGATTAAATTGATTGACATTTAGATATTGGTTTTTGATACCATCCAAGTTATTTCTTATATTCAACCGGGCTCGCAAATTCCTATTTGTTTGATTGCGGATTGAACTGAGAAATAGAGATATAACTCTTGGATATATTTCCATTGATTGAGTCTGACTTTTTAGTCGATTATCTTGGAATTATACTGGAGTTTGTCCATACAAATTGCTAAGCGAAATATTGGGTGCGGTTGTTAGACCCCCGCTTTTTCAATTGGTATCAGAGCAGGCAAACAGGTTAAAGACCTCATAAGTCTGTGTTTATAGAAATCTGATTATTATGGACGAGTCTACCTATAATAACGTATCAGGTCAGAAATTGCCAGATGATTTTCAAAGCCTGAATTCACCTGAGAGAACTGTCACATCTAAGTCAATATCTAAAGACTCTCTGAATGTAGAAACTGTTGATTGGGAAACACGCCTAGAAGAACAGTTGGATGAACCTTCTGATGAAGGTGATTCAGATATTGATAGAGATATTGATGAGGAAGTATCAGAGTATGTTAAGTTTTTGAATTCGTTGAAAATAAATAAGATTACAACTTCTCATGTCACACCTCTTCTGACTCCTCTCTGTCGAGAAAACAAGAAATTCAAAAGGTTTTACGGAGGTCTTTATGGCTGGAATCGATCCTCAAAGATTCTGAGGAAAACCTGAGTAGAAAGCCACTTGAATGTGATAATGTTTATCAAAAATACTTCTTGTTGGAAGAGAAACTTGCAGAAACTGAAGCAAGGATTAACCATCAAGCAAGTTTTGATGGCAGAGAAAGCGCTTATCTCGCTCGAGAAAAACTCCTTGAGGCTGATTTAGCTGCTGCTATTGATAAAATAAAGATGTTTGAAGATGACTTGAAAAAGTTCAATACTAGTTCAAGCAAATTAACCACTATGCTAGGAGAAACTAAAAATTATCGTGATACACGAGAATTGGGCTATAAGGGAATAGATGCTCCAAGTATTAGCAAAGAGGTAAAATTTGTCAAGGCTAGTGATTCTTCTCAACAAAAGGTTTCCACTGATAGCAAAAGTGAAATACCTTCACCGACAGTTAAAGTTCGAAAGAGCAATGTATATCAACCTCCAAATTCAGCACATACAGATCCAGGTAAGAACAATCCTTATGTTTGCCAGTATTGCTGAAATAAAGGTCTGGAAAGGAGATGTCGTTTTCGTATAAGTAATGAGAAACTTCATGATGTTCTTGTTTGGGCATCACAAGAAGTTGTGAAACCAAGATCATATGCTAAGGCTAATCCCCTTAACATTACAGGTTGTAACTTTCCAACTTATAGTCAAAGGTATCATTGCTGTGATAAACCTACATTTGCCTATAAACGTCATACGAAGCATTTTCACATTAGTATTGGTTATCAAAAGGATAACTCCGTAAAGATGAAGACAAGATCCGATGATCCCAATTGGAGAAAGACTAACTTGCAAAAGAATAATCTTTCTAATTCTCTTTTGAGAAATTTTGAAGAGAGTAATGGGAAGAAGGTTCCGGTTGTTTCTAAACGCACTCATAAGTGGGTTCCAAAGAAAGTCAATGATGCTTTGAGTGTGAAAAGGAATGATATCCCAGAAAATTCCATGACTATGGAGAAGGCACTATCCATGATGTTGGAACTTAAAGAGTTCTTTGGAAAGATGGATTTCGATGTGAAAGGTTCTATAAGCGATCTCTTTCATGATAATCCAAAAGTGAAACGGAATAATCCAAAAACTATAGATGGTGAAAAGTCCATAGTTGCGAAAAAGTATGTTTCAGTCACTTGTGATGAGAAAATTATTGTTCAACTCAACAAAACTTGATTGTGTTGTAAGTGCATCCTCACCAAGGAATGCCCTGCTATGTATACGGTGAGGGAAGCATGAGAATTGGGGAATACATATTGTGTCAGGTATGATTTTGAATCTTTGGTAATGCCGTAGAATTCAATTGGATTCTTCTAAAAAGGTATGTCTATAAACTTGAGCAAGATTTATATTTTTATTTGCTTAGAGTATTTAGAATGATCCATGTACCTTGCTTCAAGCTCATTTCTACCTAACTTGATTTGTGTTTAAGGTTCTTAAATGTTTAGGTTTGAAAATAGTAGTTCGGATGTTTGTACTTCATGGTACACATACCAGGTATGCATACCATCATTTAAAATTAAAATCCAGGGATTTTAGTACGCAAACCCGTTTGCATACTGCTCCAGGTCACGAAAATTCGTTTGCAAAGAGGTATGCATACTGGCCTGTAGACGTCGATTTTCGGTAAACTTGTTTTGGTCGTAACTTCTTCGTACGAACTCAGAATGACCTCATTCTTTTTGAATTCTATTCATCCTTGAATTCTCTTCAAAATGGTGATGAGAAATTCTTGAATTTGGATGATTAAGATTGGTATTTGTCCCGTCTCTTGTTTTTGAGTGTTTTGCTCCGTTTCGTCGCACTTGTCCATTTCTCTTGGACTTGGGAACTTGGATTCTTGGAGTACTTCTCTTCTAAACTTATTTGTAGGTTTTGGAAGATGATTTTGCAGTATTTAATCTTTATTGATTTTATATATTGCAAATAATGTTATGGGATATGTGTGTTTACGTCCGTGAACTATGATTGTCCCATATATGTCAAAAGTTAAGTCTATTATATCATTATGCAAATATTGATGGAAGATATAATGAACTTTTGATTGCAAATATTAAGTATATTAGATGTCTCTATGAAAATATTGATGAAAAATAGAATGAATCTTTGAATATTCCGCAGTATTGGTCTTTCCTGATCCATTTCTTGTGAATATACTTTGTGGCTCCGTAAGTTCTCTTATGTGAGCATTTCCGATTAAATTAATCATGCGGGTTCTCTTGTGGTTAATTTAATTGAGTGTTTTGGATACAAAGTCATGTTTCATGTGATTTGTTAATGTCCAAAGAAATCCTTATTTTCTTGTGAAAGTAAGGTCGCTCTTGTTGTTCTTTCGGGAATGACATTTTATAAGGGAGAGTTATTTTTGAGCTTGCGCTTAATTACCAAATTTTTGTGGGGAGTGCGGTTGTGGAATGTTGTAGGAGTTATCTTATATCTTTATAAACTCCTGGATGAATGCATTTAGTTTCGAGTGTATGATTGCATATAAACAAAGTTGATATGTTCTCTTTTGTTCAGGAAGTATCTATATGGAAATTTCATTAGGATCCCACTAGTTTTCGTACCTTTGCCAATTTTATTGACAAAATGGGGAGAATTAATGTGTAGTTCACACTACAAATACATATGATTTACGGATCATTATGTAAGGGGGGTGGTTTTCATGAGAGATGAAGTATTGACTAAGGGGGAGTGTTACATATCACCATAGTATTGTTGTCAAAGTTGTGATATAATTGGACTTTGATGCTGTGTAATAATACTATGACACCGTATAACAATGATTGAGAGCTATGATGTTGAGTTGAACGCATTCAGAATCACTGGAGTACTTACAAGGGACGAAGATTTCGAGTAATGTTGAAGAACCAAGGAAATCAAGCATTTGGATTGAGAGCTACAAAGTTTATTTATTTTGTATTGCATATGTGTTGATAATTTTGTCACTAAAATTGACAAAGGGGGAGATTGTTAGAGAACTTCTCGATCGAACTCTCAAGCATTGCTATCTCAAGCTTGTTGACATTTTTAGTTGCCAAAACTATAAGTCTTGATTTCTAGTCTACTTATAGCTAAGTATCGGATTAGGATAGAAAGTGTAGTTGAGCATTAGACTTGACGGCGTTGATCAATTGAAGACGAAGAACTACTAAAGGGAGCTTGTGGAACTTTATCAACAAAAGGTATGTGGAGACTTGAACTCATCTGTCACTCAAAAGTCTATCTACTCTATCTTCCATCTGAGACAAAATTCGTATAGCTATATAAACTTCGATAATACGCATTAGATATTTCGAGCTGAGTTCAACTCGCTTACATATTTCTCAAAATATGTGTTGGTAAGCTTTCTCTTTAACCAAGTTCATCTTATATTCTTGGCGATAAAGTCAAAATATGATCATGTGAAAATAACCTAGTAACATCTTACATGATTTGTGTGAGACAGTCATTTGATGTAGACTCGGAATGTTTCGTATTGATCATTCGATCACTTGAAAATTGCTTTGAAGCTAATAGTTTGTGTGAGACAGCTATTGTCGTCTTCCCAGAATGTTTCAATGACTTAAATGGAGTTTAGAACACTTAACCATGATTGGATATTGCATAGTATGCGTACTTGCATATATGAAATCCAAGTCCGGGAACCATAGTATGCATACCCGTATGCGTACTGGTTTAGGTTAGGTTCTAAAATCGATTTTTTCATGAACTAATACATTTATATAATAAGGAATGCAATCTTTTGCAAACCGTGGCTATAATGTTCATGAATTGATTCATGTGAATCCAAATCGATTTTGCTTCAATTGTGTCTTGTATACTTCTATGAGAATATAAACAATTGAAAAACTCTAGAACTAGTTTCATGCGAGTCATTTGAACTAGTTATGGTTAAGATGAATATGGTTGATATGAAAGTGTTCATATGGCTAACTTCGGTTAACTATTGTTGAGCCACCAAAGTGCACCCGTTTAGGTACACTTACTCATATCTAAATGAAGTCACTTTTCATTTGTGTGTAACAAGCTAAGTTCGATCTAACGGTTGAAAGATATTAGCTTGAGTCTAATTAGGTTTTCATCCAACGATGAATATTAAATGCTTTGTTACAGAGGTAACATTAATTGCAAACCCTGATTTTAAGACTATATAAAGGAGAACTCTAGAAACTGGAAAACCTAATCCCCACACCTCCTGTGTGATACTAGTTGCGACTAGAGTCGGATCTCCTTTAGCCTTAGGTTTTTCCAAAATTCTGTAGGTTAACGACTTAAAGACTTCATTGAGATTGTGAAGCCAAACCCAACTATTTTCTCTGTAGTTGCGTGTTCTGCTCTTGCTATTTTCTATCATGATTGAGTACTATCTTCTCTAAGATTTGCTCGAGATTTAATCTCCGATAGGCAAGATAAAAAGTAGTCACAAGCATCTTCGTCTCATCTTTTGTGATTCAATAATATCTTGTTTCGCTAACATACAATTAAGATTATTGTGAGGTGATTGATATAGTTTTTCCTTCAGGAATATAAGTCCGGTATATCAATTGGTTTCTGTTCACCTTGATTTATTATAAGACGGAACAAAACTCATAGGTTTATCTGTGGTAGACAGATTTATCTATACAATACACTTTTCTATGTGAGGCAGATTGGTTTATCAAGTCTTAGACTTTGGGTCGTAGCAACTCTTAATTGTGGGTGAGATCATCTAAGGGAATCAAGTGCGTAGAGTCCTGCTGGGATTCAGAGACGTAAGGAGCGCAACTGTACCTTGATCACTGTGAGATTGGTTAGGTTTCAACTACATTCCAGTCCGAAGTTAACTTGGAGTAGTCTAGTGTCTGTATCGGCTTAACAAAATGTGGTATTGGACTAGGTCCCGGAGTTTTTCTACATTTGCGGTTTCCTCGTTAACAAAACTTCTGGTGTTTATGTTATTTCTTTTCCGCATTATATTTGTTTATATAATTGAAATATCACAAGTTGTGCGTAAGCTCAATCAATTGAGAATCCAACCTTTGGTTGTTGATTAAATTGATTGACATTTGGATATTGGTTTTTGATACAGTCCATGTTATTTCTTATATTCAATCGGGGTCGCAAATTCCTATTTGTTTGATTACGGATTGAATTGAGAAATAGAGATACAACTCTTGGATATTGATTGAGTCTGATTGTCTAGTCGATTCTCTTGGAATTACATTGGAGTTTGTCCATACAGTTTTCTAAGTGAAATATTGGGTGTGACCCCCTCTTTTTCACTATGTACATGTACTTCGGCTCCGGACCCTATAATAGTTTTCTCATTTTGTGAAACTGGTATGCATACTGTCCTATATCCAGATTTTCAGTAGTTCTATATTTCTCTCTAGATCAATTCAAAACATTCCCAAATAACATCAATGACACATATCATTATTCCATGCTTTTTTTGAATGATAATCTTGAATCATAATTTAAATTACGAACAATAAATTGTCCTTAACCAAAATTCATCAAGTATGAAAAAATGTTCATTAAGGTTAGTCATATATATTTCGAGAACTAATTACCAAGATAAACTTGACTTGAAATTCTTGATATGCTTACAATAGTCTAATTAGATATGCAACAACATCTCATAGATGTAAAGATGAATATAACTTGAGAAATTGGTGGTTCAGTCTTAACTTACCTTTTGTTAAATAAGTTCTCCAAAAGCTCTGGTCGATCTTCGCCTTCAAACGGTAGGACACAATGATGACTGCCGTGATGTCCGTTTCTCAACTACACTTTTATCCTAATCCGAGAATTAGCTAATTGTATACTAAAAATAAATATATAGTTTTGACAACCAAATTTGACAACAAGATTGGGATAGAAATACTTGTGAGTTCGGCCGATCAATGCTTTAACAATATGTCTGGTTTTGAGTTTATATGATTGTTAATGAAACTGTAGTTGTAGTTTCGTCTTGTGATTGAGTTACAAGGTATTGGTATATGTTAGGATGATACATGAATTAAATTTTAGTACTGGATAAATGTGATTTACATGGAAGAGGAAGAGATGGTAATATTGTTGAGTCTTTGAATGAACTTAAGTTTTAGACTAAGATTTATAATGTTGTAGAGAGGATGGATATGGTAGTGTTGTTGACTGATTCAAGTGGTTGCAGTTAACAAGATCGGTGATAATGCAACCGAGATGACGGAGGGGAATTTCTAGGTTTGCATTTGATCAATTAGGAATTGTTGAGTGATGCAGTGAGTATTGTAGTTGAAGCTTAGATGAGTTTAGTTTGTTGTAATATTGAATGAGTTATAAGATTTAATATGAGTTTGGTTTGTGTTAAATGTTGTGAATCTATGAATCATTGAGAGTGATCCGAAGGACAATAAATAGTTATGAAGTAGAATGGCAGTTCTATTGGAATTGAGTGAATGGTTATAAAAAAAATATTATTTGGAACTATAGTTTGCAGTGGTAATTGTTGGTGAAGACAAGATCTTGGAGATGTAAATGAAATTGAAATGGCAGTGTTGTTAAACTGAATATTGTGGTAGTGAAGTTGCAAGTAGAATGCGGATGGTGTTGTCGCAGCTTGAAGCTCGAAATGCATCACAGTCTTGCTGGTAATGCTTCTATTAATAAGCATGTTTTGTGTTGCACCATCATGGTGCGACAGAACCTTTAGCTTGTGCAGTGGTCAAGCCTGAAGTGTTAGTTGTCTGACTGAACTGGTTTAGTCTGACTTAGATTCAATCTTGTCTGACTAGTGTGTCTGACTAAGTTGACCTTTTTGACCTTTGACTGAGACTTGCATTTTACTTTCGACCTTGACCATTGACTAGAATTTCACCGTTAGTTTTGTCGTTAACTTTGACTTTTAGTTTAACCGTCAGTTTGGCCTTTGAACGTTAGTTGATCAATGACCTGTAGACGTGTCCGGACACTTTTTTTACACGTTCGGTAACAGATTTGGACATAAAGCTATCAATAGAAACTTAATTAAGAAAGAGATGTGGGAGTTCTAGAACGAAGATTGAGATAGATCAAAAGATATCGACTGGGATTCTGAAAGACCATTTATGTATCATTGTAATGTTGATTCAGATGGTAATTACGCGTGCAAGAGGATGACAATGATGATGATGATCGTGGGTAAGAAATTGTAGATTGAGAATCTTGAATTGGAGTGGTTTTCCATCAAAACAGGTGGGAACTTTGTAACCTTCTTGTAATCATTAAGTTTACTTTATTTGCGAGCATGATGATCTTCGTAATCTGTGAGCATGTTTGAATGTAAATGAATGTGTATGTTGTGTGATATGGATTGTGTGGTTCCCCACGAGGAGTGTCTGTATTTCCCCATATCTCTTAGCCAAGTTGAGTTAGGGAGGCTTATTCCCCGTTTGAATATTATTTTAGTAGGGAGGCTTCCTCCCCATTTTGATATTATATACAATATTAATAGTAGGGCGGATTCTTCCCCGTTTTGAATAATACTTAGTAGCGGCTTCTTCCCCATTTCGTTAGTATATATACTATTTTATTTTGGGAAAATCACTCGTGCTGCATATTATGCTTGATTGTAAAACCTTCGGGACTTATGATGGTAGTTTCTTGAATTGCGGGGTGGATGGGCATTTTGTGAGGATGGTGTTGTTATTAGAGTTTGGAGTTATTCTGCTGTCGCTTTTTCCTATGAGTTTGGCGAGATCTGAGTGACATATTTTTGGTTTGTTCTAGCATCACTTTTGTAGATCATCCGATGGTGGTCTTTTACGAATATTATTATTATGATCGAAATATTTGAGGAGTGGAATTAGAATGACCTTTCTTTCATGGATGTCATACTAACGATGTTATTGCTGAGTGCTGGGTTTAAAAGGTGTTATCTGGTTTATGGCATTTGTTGTGTTTAATTTATTATCTTTTTCTTTTAAAATTATGAAGCATTTAGTGATTACTTGAAAGTTATTTGTTTCCATTGGGAACCCCTTTGAGATGATGTGCTCACTTGTTCCCACTACAACTCTTAGTAATCAGAAGAAATGGTGCACGTGAAGATATCCATTTTTGTAGCTTAGTGTTTTAGTGAACTGAAGATATTTGCTTATCTTTATATGTGTATGTATTCTTTCTTTCTCTGTAAAACCACACGTTGTTATATTTATAATCACTCGAAATATTTTCATTTGTATAATATCAGAGTGTACGGGTTTGTTTTGGGATTAGCTTATGTTATTATGATTATTAAAATCGATAATTTAGATTGATGCTTCAATTAGATTGTAATTCGATTAGTTAAGCAGGTTTAGTATTTGGGATGTCACATCCACGTCCCTTCATTGTCACAGTAGGTATGAATTTAAAGGGAAAAGATTAAAAGAAGCTGATGGAACTGCTCGAGGCGGTAAGTCCCTAATTTAATTTTATGGGAGATCTTCTTCTTATCAATATTAATAATACTCAACATAAATTTTTCGATGGTTAGTACATGTTTTCCTTACTTGTTCTACCCAGTGGAATATGAATTTGTTAAGGAAGTTATTTTCTGCTAATGTTATTGGCCATATTGGAAATTTGGTCAAGAAAACTGCAAATAAATCAACATAGATTCAAAGAAATTCTGTGAAAATAACAAGAAGCTTGATCTATTAGTAGAAGCATTTTTCATTGGATTTGACGGGATCATCTATGCGTCAGATAAACAAGTAAATGGAGCATATTAACGGTTTAGATTATCTCCAAATAATATGGACTATCCGGGTTGAACTAGCTAGATCCATTTAATGTGTGTCTTGCGTTTTTACACTATGAGAAATGCACACAATGGAACAATATATGATGCATGACAAAAGTGTATTTGGTCGCGCCACTTAAGTTATGACGATGAGCCACACATCATTGGACGCCAACGATAGAGATTAAGTCGCACGGTCAAAGTTGTGTCGCTAATGAAACAATTACTTTGGAATGACTACTTCCTCTCTTCAATATAAAACTTATATCAATTTCTTCGCTTAATCACACCCTCTTGATTTCACTTAATTTATGTTCTCTCAAATTCACTTATTCTATATTTTTCACCATGAAACCGGATTTTGATTCTGAGATAATTGAATTAAGACTCGAAATACGCTTACATATAAAAGTAAAACAATATGAGGACCATATATAATTAGAACACCAAGGTTTTCTACGGACTTGAGTGAGTGTTTCTCTCACATTTTTGTCTCCACTCTAGGTGATAATTAATCCTTTCCTCCCTCGACAAGTTTTCAGTGAGTTTTGACGAGCTCAGACATGCTCGGAGGGACATATCTGACTGCCTTTCTAAATTACCTTTAGTTTGTATCTTTTACTTCTTTAATTAGTTCAAGTTTTTTCTTATCTAGGATTAGTTATAAAGGTTTAATTTCTTGCCGGATTTTGGTTTCTATATGCCATTTATCGTGTCCCTCTTCATATTCTTGTACCTTTATGGGGTTTGTTTGTAAGGTTTGATCGATTTTTCTAGTGTGTTTGTGTGGAATGAAGAGTCTTTTAGGACTCTTTAAGACAAATAATTAGGGTTCGGGAAATTGATATCAATCACAAAAGAGTGGGCTAATTACTCTTTCTTCATGGAACATATCTTCTCAAGGAAGAAATGTTATCTAAATGGTCTGAGAGTACTCCTATTACCATTCCTTATCTTGTTCACCAAGCTTCTTCGAATACTCAATTTGGGTGCTTCAACGATTCTTCAATCTTTCTCTTCTCGATTTGTTTGTTTATAACTTTAGCATCTATTGTTGTACTTTGATCTTTAATGTAAGGGCGTTGTTATAATATTCTCTAACTGAATGAAGGAGGTTTGAGGTTCTCTAGCAAACAAATTTTTTTTCAAGAAAAACATCAAGAGGCAAAAGAAAACATACTACAATGCACATACTCTTTGTCTAGGAATGGAAAGCAAACAAACAAAAAAGTAAAAGTAAAATTGCTGGCTATGGGGTTCGAACCCATGCACAACAAACAAAAAAAAATAAAAGTAAAACTCCTACCTATGGGGCTCGAACGTATGCGTAGTAAAAAAAAAAAAAAGTGTTTTGGTCCTGTTTAGCTAATAGTACCAAATTCACAGTTTCCACGCCAATTTATCGAAGCTTCGATCCTTCCTCTTTTTAACGTTTACTTGTTTATACTTCATCAAGTGAGATGTATAAATACAAAAGGATTTAATCTAAACTCTAAAAAATCTAAAAAAATTGTAAATGAATATAACTATTATAGTGGTTTTAAACGATGCACTGTACAGTATTTAAAATAAGTTTTAACAATTCAAATGGTTTTAAACGACACACTACATTCATAACGATCATAAAAGGTTTTCTGTGTATCTGTTGTATCTATCAGAAGTATGTATTCATTGAGAATTTAACACTAACACTATCAAATATTATAATTGTTGTGTCTAGAAAACGATCCTCCTCTAAACTACTACTAATATCACATTCTCCTACGTTGGTTGTGATATTTTTGTTTCATGCTTAATGCGGAGTTTCAATTTATTAAAAGTGTGACAATAATATAAGGACTAAGTTTGTCCCAGACTTTTTGAAGGGGTAAGAAATGGATCTTTCAATTTCCACTGAAATATGTTTCATGGATTGAAAGATATTTCTTATACAAAGAGTTGAGAAAGAAACTTTAGATTTGATACCTTTCAACTACGATTTAAAAACCATATTTAAATCAGAATTTGCGGGAAGATAAAAGATAAAATCTTGTTTTCAATATAATGTAAATAAGAATACTTATATAACTTTTGTGATTTAATACACATGCAAGATTCATCATTTCATACGTACTCACCAAGGTTTTTTCTATTCCCGAAAACATGAGAAACTTTATGAAACTACACGAAACTAGACCATAAGTGTATGAGCTTATCACGTATCAAGGGGTAATTACTAAAACCATAGTGAATAACTAATGCATGGATTTGATTCACACACTTCTCATATTCTTGTGTCCATATATTTCTTTCACATTTTTCAACACATGGGTATATATGTGTGTAAGATTTAAAAATCTGATTCAGCTTCAAGGATAGTGTACTGATAAGGGGGATTTAATTCTTGTTTATGAGTTTGTTAATTGCCAATTTAAACCAGTTTAATATACTTATGTATTTACACCAGGGATGTAGTTATTTTTTTCCCTGGTTTGGTATTTAATAATCATTTATATTTACACCAGGGATGTAGTTATTTTTTCCCTGGTTTGGTATTTAATAATCATTTATTTTCCTCCTAATGGTTTGCTTATTATTCGTACTTTCCCAAGATTTCTTCGATGGTCATAAAGAGGGCACACTGCTGTTAGCTTCATGGGAAATAATGGTGACGTATTATCTTGCGACAACAGAGCTACTCGTGCTGATAAATCCATTGGGGATTCAATTGTATGCACAATACCGATGGAGGGTGCAATGGTTCTAGTCGGATGACATGGTTAGTTATTTTCTAATCTCATTTCAGTTGGTTGTAAGCTCTTATGTTGTCATGTGTTAAACTGATTCTTGAATGTAGAGGAGGAGCTCTTATGTTGTTATGTGTTAAACTGATTCCTGAATGCAGAGGAGGAGGTCCATGATAAATGAATTATCCATATCTAGTTCATCTTGACTTATGTTGTTATGTGTTAAACTGATTCCTGAATGCAGAGGAGGAGGTCCATGATAAATGAATTATCCATATCTAGTTCATCTTGACATGTGGAAAAAGACATAAAATAAAACGATCCAAACATAAAAACAATGTCTTAGGGATACTTTATCTCAACTAATTTATATATTAGTTTCTGCACAGTAGCCTTTTCCACGATAACTACTACCTCCAAAGGCTCATCTACCATTGCATGAAGAGTTTGTTTTTTGTTTCTACTTCATCTTAATATGTGGAAAAAAACATAAAATGAAAAAAACCCAAACATCAAAATAATGTCTTAGCGATACTTTTTCTCAACTAATTTATGGAATAGTTCCTACACGGTAGACTTTAACTACTACCTTCAAAGGCTACCTCATCTACCACCAAATGACATGTTTGTTTTTTGTTTTTATTCCAACATTTGGATTTGGTAAATACACTGCCAAAATTAAAGTAGTTGACGGATTCATCTTCCTAATTATTTTATTTGCCACCATTATTGGTTATTGCTATGCTCTGTATTAATACAACTATTAAATAGTTAACTACTAGAAAATTTATGCTTTTGTAGTAAAGATATGACATATACTTGAAATTATAATTATAAGTTTTCTTTTGAAAAAAGCAATCCCAGAAAAAAGAGAAAGACCATCTTATTCATAAGATTGATATTTATCTATATATCTGTTTATTTATTATAAAACAAAGCCCCCTTTTTATTAAAAAAAAAACTTCTGACTGTTTGAAATTTGCTTGTCCAACTGATCAACGGTTTAACTGTTCTCAAATATTGGGAGATAAATAATGATAAAGATGGATTCAAATTTTTTTCACATGGATATTGAGATATTCATATTTTTTAAAGTTATGATATAACAAAAAACATAAAATCTTAATTTCATCTTTTTCGTTAAACTAGTGGCTACAAGTTAGGATTCATATATACTCTTAACTCCATTGCTAGTTTTTTTTTTTTTTTTTGAAACACTTGATTACATCACTTAAAGGCGAATAAGGTTATAAGTTTTCGAATAATTTTACACCAATTTTACGTACTCGGTTGCAATAAAATACCGAACATATTGGTAACCGAAAAAACAACGCTAAAGTGATTTTGTATGAGAGCTTTTTCATAATAAAAAATGAACTCAACATTTGCTTCATTAGGATCTACTTTTCTCTTCCAATCCTTTTTCTTCCCCTCTTCCTCGTATTCAACAATCCTTCATTTCTCGCAATAGGTATGGACTTAGAGTAAAAAGATTAAAAGAAGCCGGTGAAAGTGCTCTAGGCGGCAAGTCAGACACTCAAGTCCCTAATTTAATTCAACGGGAATTCTTCTCCTTTTCAAACCTAATAAAGCTCCATAAATTTTTACAATGGGTAGTACATATTTTCCTTCCTAATTCTTCTAGTGGAATATGGATTTGTTAAGGAAGTTATTTTTTGGCAATATTATCAACCATATTGGTGATGAAAACTGCAAATAAATAAACATACACTGAAAGCAATTCTGTGAAAATAACAAGAGGCAAGATATGTTGACATGGGCATTTTATCATAGGATTTGACAGGCTCATCTGAGGGTACCTAGTACACCACCAACTTTTTAGTTCGGCAACCTGTAATGCCAAAACCTAATACAATTGCAAGTAGATCTAAATTAAAGATCCTTGAACAATATGTATATTTAGTTTTCTCTTATCTCTTCCACAATCAATATGTTTAGACTAAGAAGTTCGTCACCCTGATTTTGTGGAAGAATTCTTGGACAATCTCACAAATCAATATCCAAAATTGTTAGAGCACTTCTCGGTCGAACTCGGAAGCGTTTCTATCTCAAGCTTGTTTGTCAAGTTTAGTTGTCAAAATTATAAGTCTTGATTTCTAGTCTACTTATAGATGTGTCTCGGATTCGGATAAAATTTGTAGTTGAGTTTTAGACTTCACGGAGTTCATCGATTGAAGACGAAGAACTACTAAGGGGAGCTTGTGGAACTTCATCAACAAAAGGTATGTGGAGACTTGAACTCATCTATCATTCAGAATTCTATTTTATTTTATCTTCTATTGAGACCAAAGTCGTATAGCTATATAGACTTTACATTATACACATTTAATATTTCAAGCTGAGTTTAACTCGCTTATATCTTTCTTGAAATATGTGTTGGGTTTTTTTTCCTTTAACCACGTTCATCATTATTCTTGACTAAAGTCAAAATATGATCATGTGAAAATCACCTGGTAACATCTTACATGATTTGTCTGAGACAGTCATCTGATGTAGGCTCAGAGTGTTTCGTATTGATCATTAGATCACTTGAAAAATTGCTTATAAGCTAATAGTTTGTGTGAGAAAACTATTGTCGTCTTCTAAGAATGTTTCAATGATTTAAATGGGAGTTAAGAGCTAAAACCTATGTCTGGATATATTACGGTCTGTGTACTTAGTGTACGAACTGTTTTGACGGAATTCAGGACCGGAAGTTTGCATACCCGTTCACAAACTTATTCAACTAGGGTACTTAAGTTTGCATACCCGTTCACAAACTGATTTAACTGTTGGAGTCCGGGAACCAAGTTTGCGTACCCGTTAGCAAACGGTTTCAACTGAATTCGGTCCGGAGCTAAAGTTTGCGTACCCGTTTGCAAACTGTCGGCTTGTGACCAATGTCCGGAACTTAAATTCGCGTACCAGCTTGCAAACTTAAGTGGTTCAAGTTCTTAAATCGGTTAAGCATGATTTCATACTCATGAAAAAAATACATTTATAAATTAAGGAATGCAATCTTTGCAAATCGTGGCTAAGATGTTCATAAACTGATTTTTTTGAATCAATCCGATTTTGCTTCAATTGTGTCTTGAATACTTCTATGCGAATATAAATAATTGAACAACTCTATGAGTAACACAATTAGATTCATTTGATTATCAACTGATCTTAAAGTGTTAAGATGAATAAGGTTAATAAAAAAGTGTTCATATGGCTAACTTCGGTTAACTGTTATTGAGCCAACTCAATATACATCTTTAGGTATGGTTACCTATATCTAAATGAAGGTATATTTAATTTGTATGTAACAAGCTGAAGACCATATAACGATGGAAAGATATTAGCTTGAATCTTAAATCAGGTTTCATCTAACAGTGAATATTGAATGCTTTGATACCAAGGTAACATCGATTGCAAACCCTGATTTGAAGACTATATAAGGGAGAACTCTAGAAACTGGGAAACCTAATCCCCACACCTCCTGTGTGATACTAGTTTCGACTAGAGTCGATTCTCCTTTAGCTTATGTTTTTCCTAAGCCATTATAGGTTAACGACTTAAAGACTTCATTGGGATTCTGAAGCCAGACCCAACTATTTTCTCTGTAGTTGCGTGTTCTGATCTTACTTTGTTCTGTCGTATTGAGTACCATCTTCTCTAAGATTTTCTCGAGATTTATCTCCGATAGGTAAGATATAAAAAGTAATCACAAAGCTCTTCGTCACATTATTTGTGATTCCATAATAACTTGTTCTACTACCATATAATTAACTTATCGCGAGGTGATTGATATTACTAGGATGTTCTTCGGGAATATAAAACCGATGTATCAATTGGTTCCTGTTCACCATGATTTATCAAAAGACGGAACAAAAACTTCGTAGGTATTTCTGTGGGAGACAGATTTATCTGTTCAATAGACTTTTCTATGTGAGACATATTGGTTTATCAAGTCTTCGACTTTGGGTCGTAACAACTCTTAGTTCCAGGTGAGATCATCTAAGGGAATCAAGTGCGCAGAGTCCTGCTGGGATTCAGAGACGTAAGGAACGAGACTGTACCTTAATCGGTGTGAGATAGGTTAGGGCTCAACTACATTCTAGTCTGAAGTTAACTTGTAGTAGGATAGAGTATGTAGCGTCTTAATACAATGTGGTGTTCAAATCTGGACTAGGTCCCGAGGTTTTTCTGCATTTGCGGTTTGCTCGTTAACAAAACTTCTGGTGTCTGTGTTATTTCTTTTCCGCATTATATTTTCTTTATAATTGAAATATAACATGTTGTGTGTTGTTCAATCAATTGGTAAATCCAACCTTTGGTTTTTGATTGAAATTTATTGACGCTTGGGTATTGGTCTTTGGTACCATCCAAGTTATTTCTCATATTAATCCGGCTCACATATTTCTACCTGTTCGATTGCAGATTGATTTGAGAAATTGAGATATAACTCTTGGATATATTTTCCTTGATTGAGTCTGACTGTCTAGTTGATTCTCTTGGAATTATATTGGAGTTAGTCCATACAGATTGCCTAAACGAAATATTAGGTGTGATTGATAAACCCCCAACTTTTTCAAAAATCAATATAGTCATATCTAAATCAAGAGGATCTGAATTTTGACAAGTATGAAACTTGTAATCAAGATATGAATTCAATAAGAAAAAGTCTCGTTATTGATCACTACTAGTAGGGACTTAAAATACCTATATTGAATATGTACGACATGTGTTATTCCTATTATAAAGATAAAACAATATAATGCGTTAAGGGAAAAACACAAAACACCAAAATTTTGTTAACGAGGAAAACTGCATCTGCAGAAAAATCTTGGTACCTCGTCCATTGTTAAACACACAACTGTATCAAGCCGCTACATACATTAGCCTATAATCATACTTCAGAACAGAATATAATTGAAACCAAATTGACTCTCCAAGAATTTCAGCTGCACCCGTGCTCGTTACATCTCTTGAGTCCCACAAGCACTACGCAATTGATTCCTTTAGCTAACGTCCTTTACAACCTAAAAGTTGATTTAATCTAAGTGAAGACTTTCGATGCCGATCTTCCTCTAATATATGAGATTATTTTATTTCCCTTTAGATCTTTTAGTTCAAATCTTGGAAATATGTCTGAAATAGAATAATCTAGCAAAACTCACGAATCCGAAAAACTTACACTCAGTTAGCTGAGAAACCTGGATTATTAACCAACTCTAAAGAACAATCAAAATAAATAAATTAAGAAGAGTTTAGATACATATCTTGAGAAATCACAAAGTCTGAAACGAAGAGAGCTTTGATATTTCTATCTATCTCGTTCCTGATTGGAGATTGAAAAAAAACCTCAACGATCAATTAGGACAATATCAGGATACATAAACTGTCAGGTAAAAGATAGTTGGACTTGGCTTCATGAATCCCTAAGTGAAGTCTTTAAATTATAAACCTAATTATGTTTTTCAGAGGAAACCTAGGTTAATAAAGGACGATTCTAGCAAACAACTAGGACAAAAAAGTGTCAGGTATTGAATTTCCCATATGTTTCAGTCTCTTTATTTATCGACTTTCAAGACTCTAGGTAGCTTTAAATTCAAGTTAAGATAACTTGATATCAAGCAAACACTTTCTCAGTTTAGATAAAATTCTTTTAAGGAATTCAAGTAAGCATTTGAGAAGTGTGTCTTGAAATTATATAGAAGAATATACATTATGGTCCAAGGTACTGGAACCGCGTACAGTGATAGCTTTAAATTATATAACAAAGTTGTTTTAAGTGTATATGAGAGTTATAGCAATGCCAAACATATTTGTAAAAATAGTCTCGAGCATTTTCTTTATTCGTACTAGGTAGGTATGTATAGGGGTATGCATACTTATGGACCAGTTCCTGAACTCAAGTTGCTGGGGTACGCGTACCGAGTATGCGTACTTCTAGCCATTCACGATTTCAAGCTCATTGGGTACGTGTACTGGGTATGCATACCTCCACCCTTTACATGAAATCAGAACCTTAGGGTACACATAATGGGTATGTGTACCTATACCTTGTTCCAGAATCAGATGTCCAGGGTACGTGTACTGGGGGTGCGTACCTACCCAATATCCAGAATCTTAATATTTCTGAAAGCTCCCTGTAAACAATTTGAAACATTCCCAATTGTCATAGATAATAAATATCATTTTTTGGGAAAATGCTAAATGATTAGCTTGAAACAAAAATAGGTCTTAAACAATAAATTGTTCTCAACCCAGATTTTAAGGATCTATGAACATCCATAGCTTGAATCGTATTTCAAAAGATTTATCAAGACAAGCTTGACTCGAAATTTATTTTTTGCAATTAAATCTACTAAAAATCATACGACATAGTATCATAAAGATAAAATGGTAAATGTCGTGAATAAATAGGATGGTTCAGTCTTCACATACCTCTTTGTCGATGAAGTTCTCTAAATGTCTTCGATTCATCATCATTTTTCGAGGGTTATTCAGTAATGTCCGATACTCAATTACTATATTATAATCCTCTCCGAGACTTGACTTTAGTAGGCTGAAAACCAAGATATAGTTTTGTGCATCTAACATTGATAACAAGTTTGGGATAGTAAAACTTGTAAATTTGACGTAGAAATGCTCTAACATCCATTTAATGTGTTTTGTTTTGCATTTCTCCACTATGGAAAATGCACACAACAACACAACATATGATGCGCAAAAAAAATTTATATGGTCGCGCCACTTAAGTTATATCGCTGAGCCAGACAACATTGGACGCCAATAACAAAGATTAATTAAGTCGTGCGGTCAATGTTGTGTCGCTAATAACTAAATGGACAACAACTACATTGTAACGGATACTTCCGCCCTTCAATGTAAAACTAGGTATCACTGGTCCTACGATCCCGGATCAACCTCTTCAGTACAATATTTTCATTCGAAAAAAACCTCCGCAAATTTTTTTGTGCTCTAGGGTGTGCGAGTCTTGACCTTATATTCTTTTGGTTAATAAGCAATCTGTTTTTTATTTTCCTATGAACGCAATTATTTTCTTATGAACGCAAAAGTGTTGTGTTGATGACGATGAAGCCTCGAGTAATTGATGTTCAGTTTAAGGATGGCCAAGTAGCATTAAAGCTTAATTTTACACCATCCAAAAAATCGATATTCCTAGGCCATAAATACCAAGCGTTGGAGCATAGCTCGATTGAACTCAGTCTTTCAATTACCATTCTCTGTTAGAGCACAGCTTGGTTGAACTCACCAAGCGTTGGGATGTCAAGTTTGGTTGTCATATTTTAGTGCGTCAAAACTCATCTAAAGTCGCTTGATTATATACTAGAGTCAACTTTTTTTAGGTTAGACTAGAAAGTATAGGAATGTTGAGACATACAAGTATTACTCCGAAGACCTGAAGAATGTGAAGAAGAAGCGAACTACAAATAAAGTCTGGATAACTTGCGGAGCGGAAAAGAGTTGAAGAGTGGTGAAAAGCCGGAAGAAATTACGCAAGGAAGCCGCAAAGAATGGAGCGCACGTCCAAAAAGCTGGAAATGGGCTCAAGAAGGAAGAATTGTTCTTGAAGAAGATATGGGCTTGGCATACCCAAGGCCCAAAACCCTTACCCAAACCCATTTTCTATATCCATACCCGCCTCCATTCTCAGCCGTTAGATTGGATCCATCTCATCATCCAATGGTCGCTTCTTCATCGTGCATCAAAATCTGAAGTCCCTGCAAAACACCATAGTGCCTAAATTCCAAGCCTTCAGATTAGATCACATTTAGATCCTACGGTCGCTTCTTTGCCTGCGCATCAAACCTCGATACTTCCGCTTAACACTACAACACCTAACCCCATCTAGAGCCGTTAACTTCGTTGTATTTTACATCCTACGGTCGCTACAAGCTGCCTCTTCCTTAGCCGTCCGATCCACCTACCATCTCCACACCCCACGGCTAAGCATCGCAAGACATCGAAATATGATGGGCCCGCCTCACACTCAAACAACCTAACCCTATACCCATCAAACCAAACAGACCTTACCCAAAGTCTCATCTTCCTCCTTCGAGCAGTCGAGCTCTGCTCCTGCCATGTCCGCCACCTTACCCTGCCCCGCTCAACCACCACCTCAACCACCACCATATCCTCTCAAATCAACCAAGCACCATAACCCATCTCCACTACCATCATTACAACCTATCTAGCCACCTAATTTCCCATTTTTATACACGTTTTTCTCAAAACCCTAACGTGTGAAAAATTGGTAAGTTAGGTGAGTTAGGAGAGCAATTGGAGGCGTGGGAAGCAGCAGGAGACTAAGGAGAAGCATGGGTCGAAGTCAGTAGCAGTTTTCAGAGATTAGGTATGAATTGATTTTATTTATTATAAACCCTAATTTCATAATTTGGGGATAATTGGGGGAACATGATTGTACGTCTAATTGAAGCATGGGTTGGTTGATTGGGTTGTTATCAGAAGGTTAGGTGAACCAATTTTGGGTTTAATTGTATTTTTTTTCTCAAACCCTAGTCTACTGTTAATTTGGGAATTTTTTTTGGTAGAACCCAAATTGAAGCTTGTAACTATAAATAGAGAATGGGTGTGGTGTAGAAAGGTATGCTGGAATAGCCAGTGTCCAGAACTATGTTCTGTTAATGTTTTTTTCTCTTCATGTGTTCTGTTAAAATTGTTCTGTTAAAATTGTTGCTCCTGTTTAATCATGTGTTTTGTTAAAATTGTTGTTCATGTTAATGTGTGTTGTTTACATGTGTGTTACTGTTTTGCATTCTAAATGTGTTCCTGTTTAATTTTAATGTCATGTTAGTGCCATGTTTAGTTCACTGTTGTTTCAATTCATTGTCAAGAAGTGATGGAATGTTAGGCTAGAAGCTTTGAAGCATTGCTTTGATTGAGCAGTGGGGAGAAACTAGTGCTCACTAGTGACTGTGAGCAAACTGGTTTTCTTCCCACTCTAATTGTATGCTTAGGATGCACTGATTTGATTGAGCATTGGGAGAAATTAGTGCTCATAGCAAGCTAATTCTCTTCCCATTCTTTTTGTATGCCTAGAGCCACTGCCTTGGCCTTGCATTGTCACCATTTCACTTTCACTATCTCCCCTGCCCTTGGCTTAGGCCTTGGTTCATTTGCATTGTTCTCTGCTTGTTTTCTTCATTTGCTTCATTGTCTTTGCTTCACTGCTATCTTTTGTTTTCTGTTTTGCTTCCATCTTTAGCCATTGGCCACTGTTTTTCTTCCTCCTCCCTACCCTGCTGCTGTGCCTCTGCCCTGCAGTACTGCTGTTGCTTCCCCTGCTGTTGTTGCCTCCCTTCCACTGCTTGTGCAGCTGCTGTGCAGTACTGCTGCTGCTGCTGCTGCTGTTTTCTCCAGCTTTGCTGCTGCAGTACTGCTGCTTTCCTTCCTCTTTGCCTTGTGCTGCTGCTGCTGCAACCATGTTGCTGCTGCTGTTTTCTTCCACTTGCCTTGCACTGCTGCATTGCTTTCCTTCCTCTTCCTACTGCTGCTGCTGCTGCAACTGAGCTTGGCTCAGCTAAGACCACAGTGCAATTTCAAAGACTGCTGAAGCCCAGAGTCATTACTAAAGCCCACTGTAATAGTTCACTTTCCAAGCAAAGGCCCAGTTCACAGTTACCAAGCCCAGGTTTGAACCTAAAGTTGAAGCCCAGTTCATTAAGGCTCAAAGCCCAATTCAGTCAACTGTGGGCTTAATCCAAAAGCCTGAACTCAATTAAAGGCCCAATCCAATTCAGGTTTAAGGCAAAAGCCTAATTCAGAGACCAAAGCCTAGTTCACTACAAAGCCCAGTTCATTCCCAAAGAACTCAAAGGCCCAAAGCACAATCATAACCCATTGGTCACCAAAATCCATTGGTACCCAAAACCCAACAATAGCAACTAGAACCCAAAATAGCTAAACACACAAATCACACCCAATTTCTGTGGATCGACCCGTACTTGCACGAGCTACAACTGACGACCGTGCACTTGCGGTATTACTGTAGGCCCGCGTTTCATTGCACTTTAATTTTATACCCATCTTCCCCGGGCCCACCAAGTTTTTGGCGCCGCTGCCGGGGAACATTTTGCATTTAAATATACCTATCTTCCGGGCATGCCAAGTTTTTGGCGCCGCTGCCGGGGACCATTTTGCATTTAAATATAATATTCCCGGTCCCACCAAGTTTTTGGCGCCGCTGCCGGGGATTGGTGCTGTGTTTTTCTTGTTGTTTTATTAGCTATTTTTGCATTTCACTGCATAGCATTTGCATCTGCATCTGCTTCACTTCATTTGCTGTTGGACCTGCTGTTTTGAACCTGTTTTTCCTCTGCTGGGACGCCACCAAGGAAAAGAACCAAAACCCAACTGGGTTTTTGCAACAATATCAGAGCAGCTGGGCTGTGCTTAAAAGGTAACCCATTTAAGAGAACCCGAATTGTGGGCTTCCAATTTTTTTAATTGTGGGCATGTAATATTAAAGCCAATTTTTGGGCTTCTCTTATTTTCTGTTGGGTTTGTAATAATTTATTTGTGGGTTTGCTTGTTTGTTTAATTTGTGGGCTTGTGTATTTAATTTTTGTGAGCTTGTTTAATTTGGACTTGTATTTTGTATTCTGGGTTTTTAAACCCAGCTGAGCTTGTAACCGATCACGCTAGTTGAACTCGTTAGTGGGCCGAGTACCCAAATTCTAGGCCGAGATTTTGGACTCAGTTCCACCAAAAGTTTTCAACCAAGCGGAGCCAAAGAAAACACAGGACAAACAGTGGGCTTGCTGCCCATTCAAAAACCAAATTTTATTTTCTTTAAAAAAAAAAAAAAAAAAAAAAACAAAAACAAAAAAAAAAAAAAAAAACAAAACAAAAAAAAAAAAAAAAAAAAAAAAAAACAAAACAAAAATTTTCTTTTTCTCCCATTCAAAAAACCAAATTTTACTTGCTCCCATTTTAAACCAAATTTTTTATTTTACTCCCATTTCAAAACCAAATTTTCAAATGTCTCCCACCAAAACCAAATTTTTCCCAAAAATCCAAACCCTTTAAAAAACCAAATTTTGGGCTTTGTAACATAGTTACTTAGCTTTAGAGCCAATCATGTCTGGATTTTGGTCTGCTCCTGGGGATGGAAATAAAACTCTTAGAGAACTTGCTTATGGGAATGTGCCGCGTTATGAACCTTCCACGGACCATGATGTCAATAGTCATAGGAATTATTATGGACATTTTCAAAGTCCCGAGCCGCAATACATGAACCCTAATGACTATTCATACATGCATCATTCATCGCAACGTGAAAATGAACATTTTGCTAGTGCCTCACTCACACAATCATCACTTATGGATCAAATAGAAGCTCGAATCACAGCTTTAGAAATGCAATCACATGAGGAATCTGTCACATCTAATTTTCTTAGGCAACCTGAAATCTATGCATGTCCCGCATGTGGTAGTTTAGACCACCCTGTTGAGCATTGTCATATTTTGCATAATTTTAGGCAATCTAGAGAAAATCCAATGTATGAAATGCCCATAAATTGTGAGAATGGTAGTCATTGGGACCATAATCAATCCTTTGAGGGTTGCGATCAATATTTTGTAAACCCTAATGACCATACAAACATGTACCATTCACCACAATTTGAACATGAAGAATTTTGTACTCCCATGAATTTAGACTCCACCACAGAAGCTTTAAGACTCTGCAAGCAAGACTATGATAGATCTACATCACGAATTCATGCACATTTAGATCAGATTTTGCTTCACCGACAAAAGGAGGAAATTCATGAGGAAATGTATGTTGTCCCTAATGAAGTGTCTAGTCCCATTCATGTAAATAATGTTGAATATGAACCTAATTTAGAGGAACATGAATCGACTAATGACACCACCACTGTTAATGAGGACCAATATGCATGCTACCATGATGATGATTATGATGATATGTTAGAAGAACATGAAAATATTGTGGAACCTGTTGGTTCAAAACATATGGCTTCTCGCCCTCGACCTTCATGCATGTTGTTCTTTCTAATACTCATTGTAATTCATATGATTTTGATATTGACATGGGATTCGTACAATTATTCTGTGAAGATGAGCATGACATAGGAATAGTTGAATCTTCTGTAGACACTGATATGCATGAAAATATATTTGATGTGTCTGATTCTCTACCTAGGTCACATTGTGATATTTCTCCTGATTTGCCGATGCATAGAATAAATTTGTTGATGATGTTGATGACTCTGATTGTGATCTTGCCAATTTGATTGATGATTGTGAGCATGATGTGACATGTGTAGATGAGTTAGGAGATTTTGATTTGATTGATAATGATATGCCTATTCTTCTACCTAAGTCACAATCTGATGGCCTTCCACCCAACCTAGATTTGGTTTGTACCCATATTGTCAACCAATTTTTCTGAAAATTCCTAATCTAGGATTGGAACTGTGTGCTTCCCAAGTCCTCTTGGACTATTTTTCTAAAATAATACATTTGAGGAACCACAGTTGGAATTAGCATGTTTGCCCGTCCCTAGCAAGTTCATTTCGAGCTAGACCTTGTGCATGATGAACCCCCGAAACTGCGCGATTTTGTTTTCAAAATATATCTTCTGTAAAATCCAGGTTTGGGGGTAGCTCATTTTGTTTCACAGTTTCACTTGCGTTTCTATCATTTATTATTGTGTGAAGCTGTTGAAATGTCTACACTTCGTCTTTTGGGTTGATCCTCAACTCTTTAGATTGTTAGTGTATGGTGAATTTTTTGTATATAATCCAGTAGATAAAAATTTCTTAAAAACCTTTTGTTCCTTTTGTATATATTTTGCTAATCCAATATGATCTCGGCTGAAATATGTTGGATTTTTGCCTTGAATAACGGAGTTTTAATTCTGCTTTCGCCGAAATCGGGTATTCTCTCTCCTTTTACTCTACTCAGCATGTCCCTTTCCATATGTTGCATTTTAATTCTTTCCATATTTTGAAACATTGAGGACAATGTTTAGTTTAGGTTTGGGGGTATAGAGTAGATACCACGATAATATGCCATAATTGAAAACGAACTCCTTCTTCTTTTTGAAAAAATTGAAAAATTCCAAAAAAAAAATTGAAAAATCAAAATTCAAAAAAAAATTAAAAAATTGAAAAAAAATCATAAAAATGGAGCTCATTTACCTTGAAATGTTGACTCTTGTGCAAATATGTTTTTATTAGGAGTCTTAGTCTAGATATTTAGGCACCCTGATTCTAGCACAATTCACATAGTGATAAGAAATTTGCACGCGCACGATCTACCAATACATGTATGGCCTCGATCTTCAAGGTGTTTGATAGGAAGTTACGATTGCCAATCACTTTAGAATACTGAACGAAACTTGACTAGCTTGTTCTTTGGTTGGTTGGGATAGAAGGTGGAGGTTACATTAAGAAAGACAACCATCGAATTTAACTGGGTGCATCAAAAAGGGCTACCTCTTGCAAAGTGTCATGTAATCTTTTGTTTCTTTTTGTTATGTATCAAAAGTTGTTAAAAAAAAAAAAAAAAAAATTCAGAAAAATACAAAAAAATCAAGTATTTATCAATTTCATCATCTCTTGTTCCAAAAATAAAAGAGAGTAGTCAATGTAAATAAGAGTCATGTAAATAGTCATTTTGTTGTTTTATTGTAATAAGCAAGGAGGTGTATGCCATTGATGTACAACGCGGTAATTGTGAGATACCTCCAACTCATTCAATTCTCGTTAAAGCGGACAGCTAGCTAGATTTCGACTGGTTCGTATCCTGAGAAACTATCTCTTGGTGATTAGTAGTCATAACTTCAGATCTTTCTTTACACATGTGTAGATACACTTTACACTCTTATCACATGTCTTTTTTTGTTATCAGTGCTAGGATTGTGCCTTCGATAGCTAGATTGACATCTCCATTTTGCTGTGAGCTTAAACTTTTGCACATGTCACATTTGATGGAATCTGAGCTTATATTTTGACCTAGAACTTTGTAGGTACGTTCTAAGCAAACCTTCACGAGACTTCAACTCGTCCACTAGGGACACTTAGTGGTTTAAAAGGCTTAGTGCATACGCTAAATGCATTCGAGAGACCAGCGACAGTGGTATAGTTAGGATTTCCTTAGTTTTGTTTTACTTGAGGACAAGTAAAATTCAGGTTTGGGGGTATTTGATGAGTGCCAAATAATGTATATATTTATCCCTTTTTGTTGGCATTTAACTCATCTTTTGTGCATTAATTCTACATTTTATCCCATATTCTGTATTTTCATTGTTTTCAAGAATAAATATTTTCTTACTTAATTTTGCATTTTTAGGTAATAAATAAAGTCTGGATAACTTGCGGAGCGGAAAAGAGTTGAAGAGTGGTGAAAAGCCGGAAGAAATTACGCAAGGAAGCCGCAAAGAATGGAGCGCACGTCCAAAAAGCTGGAATGGGCTCAAGAAGGAAGAATTGTTCTTGAAGAAGATATGGGCTTGGCATACCCAAGGCCCAAAACCCTTACCCAAACCCATTTTCTATATCCATACCCGCCTCCATTCTCAGCCGTTAGATTGGATCCATCATCATCCAATGGTCGCTCTTCATCGTGCATCAAAATCTGAAGTCCCTGCAAAACACCATAGTGCCTAAATTCCAAGCCTTCAGATTAGATCACATTTAGATCCTACGGTCGCTTCTTTGCCTGCGCATCAAACCTCGATACTTCCGCTTAACACTACAACACCTAACCCCATCTAGAGCCGTTAACTTCGTTGTATTTTACATCCTACGGTCGCTACAAGCTGCCTCTTCCTTAGCCGTCCGATCCACCTACCATCTCCACACCCCACGGCTAAGCATCGCAAGACATCGAAATATGATGGGCCCGCCTCACACTCAAACAACCTAACCCTATACCCATCAAACCAAACAGACCTTACCCAAAGTCTCATCTTCCTCCTTCGAGCAGTCGAGCTCTGCTCCTGCCATGTCCGCCACCTTACCCTGCCCCGCTCAACCACCACCTCAACCACCACCATCTCCTCTCAAATCAACCAAGCACCATAACCCATCTCCACTACCATCATTACAACCTATCTAGCCACCTAATTTCCCATTTTTATACACGTTTTCTCAAAACCCTAACGTGTGAAAAATTGGTAAGTTAGGTGAGTTAGGAGAGCAATTGGAGGCGTGGGAAGCAGCAGGAGACTAAGGAGAAGAGCAGTGGTCGAAGTCAGTAGCAGTTTTCAGAGATTAGGTATGAATTGATTTTATTTATTATAAACCCTAATTTCATAATTTGGGGATAATTGGGGGAACATGATTGTACGTCTAATTGAAGCATGGGTTGGTTGATTGGGTTGTTATCAGAAGGTTAGGTGAACCAATTTTGGGTTTAATTGTATTTTTTTTCTCAAACCCTAGTCTACTGTTAATTTGGGAATTTTTTTGGTAGAACCCAAATTGAAGCTTGTAACTAAATAGAGAAGGTGTGGTGTGTGGTGTAGAAAGGTATGCTGGAATAGCCAGTGTCCAGAACTATGTTCTGTTAATGTTTTTTTCTCTTCATGTGTTCTGTTAAAATTGTTCTGTTAAAATTGTTGCTCCTGTTTAATCATGTGTTTTGTTAAAATTGTTGTTCATGTTAATGTGTGTTGTTTACATGTGTGTTACTGTTTTGCATTCTAAATGTGTTCCTGTTTAATTTTAATGTCATGTTAGTGCCATGTTTAGTTCACTGTTGTTTCAATTCATTGTCAAGAAGTGATGGAATGTTAGGCTAGAAGCTTTGAAGCATTGCTTTGATTGAGCAGTGGGGAGAAACTAGTGCTCACTAGTGACTGTGAGCAAACTGGTTTTCTTCCCACTCTAATTGTATGCTTAGGATGCACTGATTTGATTGAGCATTGGGAGAAATTAGTGCTCATAGCAAGCTAATTCTCTTCCCATTCTTTTTGTATGCCTAGAGCCACTGCCTTGGCCTTGCATTGTCACCATTTCACTTTCACTATCTCCCCTGCCCTTGGCTTAGGCCTTGGTTCATTTGCATTGTTCTCTGCTTGTTTTCTTCATTTGCTTCATTGTCTTTGCTTCACTGCTATCTTTTGTTTCTGTTTTGCTTCCATCTTTGGCCATTGGCCACTGTTTTTCTTCCTCCTCCCTACCCTGCTGCTGTGCCTCTGCCCTGCAGTACTGCTGTTGCTTCCCCTGCTGTTGTTGCCTCCCTTCCACTGCTTGTGCAGCTGCTGTGCAGTACTGCTGCTGCTGCTGCTGCGTTTTCTCCAGCTTTGCTGCTGCAAGTACTGCTTTCCTTCCTCTTTGCCTTGTGCTGCTGCTGCTGCAACCCTGTTGCTGCTGTTTTCTTCCACTTGCCTTGCACTGCTGCATTGCTTTCCTTCCTCTTCCTACTGCTGTGCTGCTGCAACTGAGCTTGGCTCAGCTCAGCTAAGACCACAGTGCAATTTCAAAGACTGCTGAAGCCCAGAGTCATTACTAAAGCCCACTGTAATAGTTCACTTTCCAAGCAAAGGCCCAGTTCACAGTTACCAAGCCCAGGTTTGAACCTAAAGTTGAAGCCCAGTTCATTAAGGCTCAAAGCCCAATTCAGTCAACTGTGGGCTTAATCCAAAAGCCTGAACTCAATTAAAGGCCCAATCCAATTCAGGTTTAAGGCAAAAGCCTAATTCAGAGACCAAAGCCTAGTTCACTACAAAGCCCAGTTCATTCCCAAAGAACTCAAAGGCCCAAAGCACAATCATAACCCATTGGTCACCAAAATCCATTGGTACCCAAAACCCAACAATAGCAACTAGAACCCAAAATAGCTAAACACACAAATCACACCCAATTTCTGTGGATCGACCCGTACTTGCACGAGCTACAACTGACGACCGTGCACTTGCGGTATTACTGTAGGCCCGCGTTTCATTGCACTTTAATTTTATACCCATCTTCCCCGGGCCCACCAAGTTTTTGGCGCCGCTGCCGGGGAACATTTTGCATTTAAATATACCTATCTTCCGGGCATGCCAAGTTTTTGGCGCCGCTGCCGGGGACCATTTTGCATTTAAATATAATATTCCCGGTCCCACCAAGTTTTTGGCGCCGCTGCCGGGGATTGGTGCTGTGTTTTTCTTGTTTTTTATTAGCTATTTTTGCATTTCACTGCATAGCATTTGCATCTGCATCTGCTTCACTTCATTTGCTGTTGGACCTGCTGTTTTGAACCTGTTTTTCCTCTGCTGGGACGCCACCAAGGAAAAGAACCAAACCCAACTGGGTTTTTGCAACAATATCAGAGCAGCTGGGCTGTGCTTAAAAGGTAACCCATTTAAGAGAACCCGAATTGTGGGCTTCCAATTTTTTTAATTGTGGGCATGTAATATTAAAGCCAATTTTTGGGCTTCTCTTATTTTCTGTTGGGTTTGTAATAATTTATTTGTGGGTTTGCTTGTTTGTTTAATTTGTGGGCTTGTGTATTTAATTTTTGTGAGCTTGTTTAATTTGGACTTGTATTTTGTATTCTGGGTTTTTAAACCCAGCTGAGCTTGTAACCGATCACGCTAGTTGAACTCGTTAGTGGGCCGAGTACCCAAATTCTAGGCCGAGATTTTGGACTCAGTTCCACCAAAAGTTTTCAACCAAGCGGAGCCAAAGAAAACACAGGACAAAAACAGTGGGCTTGCTCCCATTCAAAAACCAAATTTTATTTTCAAAAAAAAAAAAAAAAAAAAAAAAAAACAAAAACAAAAAAAAAAAAAAAAAAAACAAAACAAAAAAAAAAAAAAAAAAAAAAAAACAAAAACAAAAATTTTCTTTTTCTCCCATTCAAAAACCAAATTTTACTTGCTCCCATTTTAAACCAAATTTTTATTTTACTCCCATTTCAAAACCAAATTTTCAAATGTCTCCCACCAAAACCAAATTTTTCCCAAAAATCCAAACCCTTTAAAAAACCAAATTTTGGGCTTTGTAACATAGTTACTTAGCTTTGAGCCAATCATGTCTGGATTTTGGTCTGCTCCTGGGGATGGAAATAAAACTCTTAGAGAACTTGCTTATGGGAATGTGCCACGTTATGAACCTTCCACGGACCATGATGTCAATAGTCATAGGAATTATTATGGACATTTTCAAAGTCCCGAGCCGCAATACATGAACCCTAATGACTATTCATACATGCATCATTCATCGCAACGTGAAAATGAACATTTTGCTAGTGCCTCACTCACACAATCATCACTTATGGATCAAATAGAAGCTCGAATCACAGCTTTAGAAATGCAATCACATGAGGAATCTGTCACATCTAATTTTCTTAGGCAACCTGAAATCTATGCATGTCCCGCATGTGGTAGTTTAGACCACCCTGTTGAGCATTGTCATATTTTGCATAATTTTAGGCAATCTAGAGAAAATCCAATGTATGAAATGCCCATAAATTGTGAGAATGGTAGTCATTGGGACCATAATCAATCCTTTGAGGGTTGCGATCAATATTTTGTAAACCCTAATGACCATGCACATGTACCATTCACCACAATTTGAACATGAAGAATTTTGTACTCCCATGAATTTAGACTCCACCACAGAAGCTTTAAGACTCTGCAAGCAAGACTATGATAGATCTACATCACGAATTCATGCACATTTAGATCAGATTTTGCTTCACCGACAAAAGGAGGAAATTCATGAGGAAATGTATGTTGTCCCTAATGAAGTGTCTAGTCCCATTCATGTAAATAATGTTGAATATGAACCTAATTTAGAGGAACATGAATCGACTAATGACACCACCACTGTTAATGAGGACCAATATGCATGCTACCATGATGATGATTATGATGATATGTTAGAAGAACATGAAAATATTGTGGAACCTGTTGGTTCAAAAACATATGGCTTCTCGCCCTCGACCTTCATGAATGTTGTTCTTTCTAATACTCATTGTAATTCATATGATTTTGATATTGACATGGGATTCGTACAATTATTCTGTGAAGATGAGCATGACATAGGAATAGTTGAATCTTCTGTAGACACTGATATGCATGAAAATATATTTGATGTGTCTGATTCTCTACCTAGGTCACATTGTGATATTTCTCCTGATTTGCCGATGCATAAGAATAAATTTGTTGATGATGTTGATGACTCTGATTGTGATCTTGCCAATTTGATTGATGATTGTGAGCATGATGTGACATGTGTAGATGAGTTAGGAGATTTTGATTTGATTGATAATGATATGCCTATTCTTCTACCTAAGTCACAATCTGATGGCCTTCCACCCAACCTAGATTTGGTTTGTACCATATTGTCACACCGATTTTTCTGAAAATTCCTAATCTAGGATTGGAACTGTGTGCTTCCCAAGTCCTCTTGGACTATTTTTCATAATATAATACATTTGAGGAACCACAGTTGGAATTAGCATGTTTGCCCGTCCCTAGCAAAGTTCATTTCGAGCTAGACCTTGTGCATGATGAACCCCCGAAACTGCGCGATTTTGTTTTCAAAACTATATCTTCTGTAAAATCCAGGTTTGGGGGTAGCTCATTTTGTTTCACAGTTTCACTTGCGTTTCTATCATATTATTGTGTGAAGCTGTTGAAATGTCTACACTTCGTCTTTTGGGTTGATCCTCAACTCTTTAGATTGTTAGTGTATGGTGAATTTTTTGTATATAATCCAGTATATAAAATTTCTTAAAAACCTTTTGTTCCTTTTGTATATATTTTGCTAATCCAATATGATCTCGGCTGAAATATGTTGGATTTTTGCCTTGAATAACGGAGTTTTAATTCTGCTTTCGCCGAAATCGGGTATTCTCTCTCCTTTTACTCTACTCAGCATGTCCCTTTCCATATGTTGCATTTTAATTCTTTCCATATTTTGAAACATTGAGGACAATGTTTAGTTTAGGTTTGGGGGTATAGAGTAGATACCACGATAATGCCATAATTGAAAACGAACTCCTTCTTCTTTTTGAAAAAATTGAAAAATTCCAAAAAAAAAATTGAAAAATCAAAATTCAAAAAAAAAATTAAAAAATTGAAAAAAAATCATAAAAATGGAGCTCATTTACCTTGAAATGTTGACTCTTGTGCAAATATGTATTTTTATTAGGAGTCTTAGTCTAGATATTTAGGCACCCTGATTCTAGCACAATTCACATAGTGATAAGAAATTTGCACGCGCACGATCTACCAATACATGTATGGCCTCGATCTTCAAGGTGTTTGATAGGAAGTTACGATTGCCAATCACTTTAGAATACTGAACGAAACTTGACTAGCTTGTTCTTTGGTTGGTTGGGATAGAAGGTGGAGGTTACATTAAGAAAGACAACCATCGAATTTAACTGGGTGCATCAAAAAGGGCTACCTCTTGCAAAGTGTCATGTAATCTTTTGTTTCTTTTTGTTATGTATCAAAAGTTGTTTATCAAAAAAAAAAAAAAAAATTCAGAAAAATACAAAAAAATCAAGTATTTATCAATTTCATCATCTCTTGTTCCAAAAATAAAAGAGAGTAGTCAATGTAAATAAGAGTCATGTAAATAGTCATTTTGTTGTTTTATTGTAATAAGCAAGGAAGGGTGTATGCCATTGATGTACAACGCGAGTAATTGTGAGATACCTCCAACTCATTCACAATTCTCGTAAAGTCCGGACAGCTAGCTAGATTTCGACCTTGGTTCGTATCCTGAGAAACTATCTCTTGGTGATTAGTAGTCATAACTTCAGATCTTTCTTTACACATGTGTAGATACACTTTACACTCTTATCACATGTCTTTTTTGTTATCAGTGCTAGGATTGTGCCTTCGATAGCTAGATTGACATCTCCATTTTGCTGTGAGCTTAAACTGTTTTGCACAGGTCACATTTGATGGAATCTGAGCTTATATTTTGACCTAGAACTTTGTAGGTACGTTCTAAGCAAACCTTCACGAGACTTCAACTCGTCCACTAGGGACACTTAGTGGTTTAAAAGGCTTAGTGCATACGCTAAATGCATTCGAGAGACCAGCGACAGTGGTATAGTTAGGATTTCCTTAGTTTTGTTTTACTTGAGGACAAGTAAAATTCAGGTTTGGGGGTATTTGATGAGTGCCAAATAATGTATATATTTATCCCTTTTTGTTGGCATTTAACTCATCTTTTGTGCATTAATTCTACATTTTATCCCATATTCTGTATTTTCATTGTTTTCAAGAATAAATATTTTTCTTACTTAGTTTTGCATTTTTAGGTAATAAATAAAGTCTGGATAACTTGCGGAGCGGAAAAGAGTTGAAGAGTGGTGAAAAGCCGGAAGAAATTACGCAAGGAAGCCGCAAAGAATGGAGCGCACGTCCAAAAAGCTGGAAATGGGCTCAAGAAGGAAGAATTGTTCTTGAAGAAGATATGGGCTTGGCATACCCAAGGCCCAAAACCCTTACCCAAACCCATTTTCTATATCCATACCCGCCTCCATTCTCAGCCGTTAGATTGGATCCATCTCATCATCCAATGGTCGCTTCTTCATCGTGCATCAAAATCTGAAGTCCCTGCAAAACACCATAGTGCCTAAATTCCAAGCCTTCAGATTAGATCACATTTAGATCCTACGGTCGCTTCTTTGCCTGCGCATCAAACCTCGATACTTCCGCTTAACACTACAACACCTAACCCCATCTAGAGCCGTTAACTTCGTTGTATTTTACATCCTACGGTCGCTACAAGCTGCCTCTTCCTTAGCCGTCCGATCCACCTACCATCTCCACACCCCACGGCTAAGCATCGCAAGACATCGAAATATGATGGGCCCGCCTCACACTCAAACAACCTAACCCTATACCCATCAAACCAAACAGACCTTACCCAAAGTCTCATCTTCCTCCTTCGAGCAGTCGAGCTCTGCTCCTGCCATGTCCGCCACCTTACCCTGCCCCGCTCAACCACCACCTCAACCACCACCATCTCCTCTCAAATCAACCAAGCACCATAACCCATCTCCACTACCATCATTACAACCTATCTAGCCACCTAATTTCCCATTTTTATACACGTTTTTCTCAAAACCCTAACGTGTGAAAAATTGGTAAGTTAGGTGAGTTAGGAGAGCAATTGGAGGCGTGGGAAGCAGCAGGAGACTAAGGAGAAGCATGGGTCGAAGTCAGTAGCAGTTTTCAGAGATTAGGTATGAATTGATTTTATTTATTATAAACCCTAATTTCATAATTTGGGGATAATTGGGGGAACATGATTGTACGTCTAATTGAAGCATGGGTTGGTTGATTGGGTTGTTATCAGAAGGTTAGGTGAACCAATTTTGGGTTTAATTGTATTTTTTTTCTCAAACCCTAGTCTACTGTTAATTTGGGAATTTTTTTGGTAGAACCCAAATTGAAGCTTGTAACTATAAATAGAGAATGGGTGTGGTGTAGAAAGGTATGCTGGAATAGCCAGTGTCCAGAACTATGTTCTGTTAATGTTTTTTTCTCTTCATGTGTTCTGTTAAAATTGTTCTGTTAAAATTGTTGCTCCTGTTTAATCATGTGTTTTGTTAAAATTGTTGTTCATGTTAATGTGTGTTGTTTACATGTGTGTTACTGTTTTGCATTCTAAATGTGTTCCTGTTTAATTTTAATGTCATGTTAGTGCCATGTTTAGTTCACTGTTGTTTCAATTCATTGTCAAGAAGTGATGGAATGTTAGGCTAGAAGCTTTGAAGCATTGCTTTGATTGAGCAGTGGGGAGAAACTAGTGCTCACTAGTGACTGTGAGCAAACTGGTTTTCTTCCCACTCTAATTGTATGCTTAGGATGCACTGATTTGATTGAGCATTGGGAGAAATTAGTGCTCATAGCAAGCTAATTCTCTTCCCATTCTTTTTGTATGCCTAGAGCCACTGCCTTGGCCTTGCATTGTCACCATTTCACTTTCACTATCTCCCCTGCCCTTGGCTTAGGCCTTGGTTCATTTGCATTGTTCTCTGCTTGTTTTCTTCATTTGCTTCATTGTCTTTGCTTCACTGCTATCTTTTGTTTTCTGTTTTGCTTCCATCTTTGGCCATTGGCCACTGTTTTTCTTCCTCCTCCCTACCCTGCTGCTGTGCCTCTGCCCTGCAGTACTGCTGTTGCTTCCCCTGCTGTTGTTGCCTCCCTTCCACTGCTTGTGCAGCTGCTGTGCAGTACTGCTGCTGCTGCTGTTTTCTCCAGCTTTGCTGCTGCAGTACTGCTGCTTTCCTTCCTCTTTGCCTTGTGCTGCTGCTGCTGCAACCCTGTTGCTGCTGCTGTTTTCTTCCACTTGCCTTGCACTGCTGCATTGCTTTCCTTCCTCTTCCTACTGCTGCTGCTGCTGCAACTGAGCTTGGCTCAGCTAAGACCACAGTGCAATTTCAAAGACTGCTGAAGCCCAGAGTCATTACTAAAGCCCACTGTAATAGTTCACTTTCCAAGCAAAGGCCCAGTTCACAGTTACCAAGCCCAGGTTTGAACCTAAAGTTGAAGCCCAGTTCATTAAGGCTCAAAGCCCAATTCAGTCAACTGTGGGCTTAATCCAAAAGCCTGAACTCAATTAAAGGCCCAATCCAATTCAGGTTTAAGGCAAAAGCCTAATTCAGAGACCAAAGCCTAGTTCACTACAAAGCCCAGTTCATTCCCAAAGAACTCAAAGGCCCAAAGCACAATCATAACCCATTGGTCACCAAAATCCATTGGTACCCAAAACCCAACAATAGCAACTAGAACCCAAAATAGCTAAACACACAAATCACACCCAATTTCTGTGGATCGACCCGTACTTGCACGAGCTACAACTGACGACCGTGCACTTGCGGTATTACTGTAGGCCCGCGTTTCATTGCACTTTAATTTTATACCCATCTTCCCCGGGCCCACCAAGTTTTTGGCGCCGCTGCCGGGGACCATTTTGCATTTAAATATAATATTCCCGGTCCCACCAAGTTTTTGGCGCCGCTGCCGGGGATTGGTGCTGTGTTTTTCTTGTTGTTTTATTAGCTATTTTTGCATTTCACTGCATAGCATTTGCATCTGCATCTGCTTCACTTCATTTGCTGTTGGACCTGCTGTTTTGAACCTGTTTTTCCTCTGCTGGGACGCCACCAAGGAAAAGAACCAAAACCCAACTGGGTTTTTGCAACAATATCAGAGCAGCTGGGCTGTGCTTAAAAGGTAACCCATTTAAGAGAACCCGAATTGTGGGCTTCCAATTTTTTTAATTGTGGGCATGTAATATTAAAGCCAATTTTTGGGCTTCTCTTATTTTCTGTTGGGTTTGTAATAATTTATTTGTGGGTTTGCTTGTTTGTTTAATTTGTGGGCTTGTGTATTTAATTTTTGTGAGCTTGTTTAATTTGGACTTGTATTTTGTATTCTGGGTTTTTAAACCCAGCTGAGCTTGTAACCGATCACGCTAGTTGAACTCGTTAGTGGGCCGAGTACCCAAATTCTAGGCCGAGATTTTGGACTCAGTTCCACCAAAAGTTTTCAACCAAGCGGAGCCAAAGAAAACACAGGACAAACAGTGGGCTTGCTCCCATTCAAAAACCAAATTTTATTTCTTTAAAAAAAAAAAAAAAAAAAAAAAAAACAAAAAACAAAACAAAAAAAAAAAAAAAAAAACAAAACAAAAAAAAAAAAAAAAAAAACAAAACAAAACAAAACAAAAATTTTCTTTTTCTCCCATTCAAAAAACCAAATTTTACTTGCTCCCATTTTAAACCAAATTTTTTATTTTACTCCCATTTCAAAACCAAATTTTCAAATGTCTCCCACCAAAACCAAAATAGCTAAACACACAAATCACACCCAATCTCTGTGGATCGACCCGTACTTGCACGAGCTACAACTGACGACCGTGCACTTGCGGTATTACTGTAGGCCCGCGTTTCATTGCACTTTAATTTTATACCCATCTTCCCCGGGCCCACCAAGTTTTTGGCGCCGCTGCCGGGGAACATTTTGCATTTAAATATACCTATCTTCCGGGCATGCCAAGTTTTTGGCGTCGCTGCCGGGGACCATTTTGCATTTAAATATAATATTCCCGGTCCCACCATTTATATATTCTCGTTAAGATCTATACTGATTGATTGCGATTCTAAACTTGACTACTTTGGTAGTTATTGGATTGATTGATCTAACCAGGCAAAGGAGTTTATTAGATTAAACGGAAGAGCCTTTGCATATGACTTGAGATATCATTATCGTGAAAGAATCGACAGAGTTGTTACCAAACGTATTTGTTGTTCCTTTAATGTTTGGAATGCGATCCAAAGGAATTATTCCAGTGCGTGCACTCATTGAAGTCAGAAGAATAGGGACACTGGGGAAACTAAGTGAACTAGGGGTAGTTACTTGGTCTCAACTATACGAAGTTGGTGTAGATTTTGCATAACGGCTTATTCTGATAGTATTCAATTCTAGACTAGGTCCCGGGGGTTTTCTGCATTTACAGTTTTCCTCGTTACCAAAATTTTACTGTGTGATTTACTTTTATTTTCCGCAATAATTTAAATTATATTACACAAAGGATAACTCCGCATATACTTGATAGTGATCCTATAGAGTTTGGTTAAGTCCGAACCTATTATCAAGTATCATACTTTGTTGTTGTATTGTCTCGATCTTGTATCCATAGTCAATCACACAAGTTATATTGTTGTCGCATTGTCTCGATCTCGTATCCATAGACGATCACATGAAGTGTGAACCGATTTGTTGTATTGTCTCGACTCTGTCCATAGACAATCACTTTCGGTAGAGGACTTATAGGTAGATAAATAAAAGATTGTGGCGTATTTGGGGTACCCTCGTCTTTTCATTCTTATTATGTCGCAACAAATTTCAATATGATTATTTTTAGTCATTTAATGATAGGGCAAATAGATGATGGCTTTGGTTCAGCCATCAAACAGATCATAAAAAAATCCAGTGTTACTTTCATCATCAGGAAAAGAAAAGGGGCTTAATTCACCAATATGAACTCCAGCACTGTTAATAAGCTTAGATAGTACTTTAACTCGACCGCGTTTAATAAGTTACATAAACAATTCTATCATATTAACATGGGTATTATAGAACCTAGATAATAATGAACTAAGCTTCGAGTTGAGAAAACCTCATTGTGTCATCATCATTAGGTAATAATGAACTAAGCTTGTGATAATTATGACCATGAATTTTGTTACATATGATGTTTTCCCCCCTTTTCTTTAGAATTCTCAGTAGTTTAAGTTATTTTATTGACGGTCAAAGAATTGATCATTCACTCATTTCTATATAATTTTAATGAGAAATTACAACACTCAACGTTCCAACCTCCTACGTTAACTGCATGTGAATGTTTATTTTGGGCATGTACCCGCATCTTAATACGCATATAGCTATATGCATTTTTTACCTAGTTGATTGGACACAATTCTTTAATAACGTATCTGGTGAAACTAATTCTACTTTCAACATTTTATCTCGAGTTCGGTACATTCTGTTAATGAACAAGAAATTATTATTTTCCTCATTCCTCGGATTCTGTTAACCATGTCGTTTTACTTATTAAACGAAAATGTTTGTTCGATTTAATCATCTTTTAAGTATTACCCGCATTGCAATAACACCTCCAATATCATTCACGGATTATTTCAATTATAGTTTGTAGATAGTAATTGTAAAGAAAGTATAGTTTTCGATCAAATTTTTTCCTTCCTCCTTTGCGTTTCAACATCCCTTTTCCCATAACACCTCCAACAACACAAGCCCCAAATAATCAATTTTCATGAATAACCCGCATAGATTGGCCATCTCCCATAATTGATCAATTTTGAAGAAACTACCACATCACAACCATGTTTCAGCACTCTCATAATTCGTGTGTGGAAGTTTTCCATGTTCAAGTTTCTTGTATGACGTCTCAGTACATTATTGAGCATCTTTGAGATTATGTGAACTACAATATTGAGCAGTAGATAAATGTTCGTTATTTTTATAATGCAGCCTTGAGCATGAATCAGGATTACCAATTGTGATTCCATTTAATATGTCTCATATTCGTGTTCGAGTTAATGTTCCATCCACAATGATTCCATGTTATCTGATATATCTCTTTATCCAAAAAAAGTCAAATCCTTGATCTTCAAGAGCCTTAGAGTAAACTTATCAAAACCCCAAACAACTGGGCACGTTTATTTTCTCACATATAAAAAGAAAAAACAATTAGAATGCTAACATTTTCTAAAAGTTTTATTAGCAGTTTTTTTGAACAATGGGCAGGCATCTACCATGCATACTTTCAATGTTTGTAAGATAGTGAAACTCTAAACATTCAGGAAAAAAATGAATGGAAAACAATGTAATTAAACACAACAATGTATGGTTTCAAACTTCAAATACAAAATACTTAAAGCTATATCTTGTAGGCATGTAAACTATTACTACTTCAACTCGAGAACCAATTGGAAAACAACCACAAACCTTATACATCCGTGTCAGTTAATCAATTGGTAGATAAATGTGCCAGTTAGCAGGATAACAGAAAAACAAACAACTAACCTAAAACTGGAAGGTACCTTTATTTATTTATGTTAACCAAATAGATTTTTAAGAAGATTTAATCTTTTTTCTTGCACTTACATTGACACACAAAATAGTTTCAATATTGATTGATACATAAATAAGATAGTAAAGTTTTATCCCGCAGTAATCAATTGCAGAAAGAATGGACGTGTCCCTATCGAAAACCTTAGATTTTTTTTTCTTTTTGTTTTTTTGTCGCGAAAAGTAAACCTTATAGTTAACCATGGTCGAAGCCCGAAGTTGGTATATACGTAAAGGGTTGGTTAGGGTCTTAGGGACGGGGAAAAGTTATGTTGGTTCGTGGGATTAGTTATGGATGAGCAGAGCTAGGGTTAACTTAGAGCATTTCCTATGGGAGTCCATAAATTGAGACTAACTCGTCCATATGAAAGACCACTCGCTCATATGTACGAGTGGAGCCACTGTGGGCAAAAAAAAAAGAGAGCACTATACGGGAGACTGTCTCCCGTGAGAATTTTTTTTGGAAAACAGACGGGGGACAATTAGACGTAAAGGAAAAAAAATGGGGGACCGTCTCCCGTTTGGTAATAAACCTAGAAAACATCCAGGAGACGAGTTTTCCTTCCCTTTCATCTAAATTTCATCTTTTCTTTCTCTCCATCACTCTTATCTATCACTCTTTTCAATCTTCATCTATCATCCTCAAACAATGGAAGTTCTTGCGAAATCAAATGTAACCCACTGATTAACGAAAACAGGTAAATCTAAATAACCCAAAAACTCGTTTTTCTGTATCAATTTCATCATACAATTGAGTTTTTGGTAAAAGTTGCCCTAACTTTTTTTTCTTCAAAATTTTTGAAGGTTTTGAGCGAATTCATCAAATTAAAGGTGTGATTAATGGACCTAGCCTCGTGTTTCATAATTTGAATGTGATTGATTTATGATTGTTAGTTTTATTTTGATAGATAATTCATGACACTTGTTTTAGGGTTCATATAGAAAACAATGGATTATACTAGTGTGTCTTCTAAAGGTGAAGAAAATCATTTAAGCAATACTCTTAACATGGAAGAAGACGAACCTTGGATTAGATTTAGGGGTGGATGGAGCAATATGAATAATTTGTATGAAATTGTATGTCAAAATGAAAAGTGTAAGTCGTTTATAAACAATTATGGATTGGGTCGGTTACTTGAGATAAATGTTTCGAAAGATGACCAATAACTCGCACACGCAGTTGTTGAGCGGTTTTGGAAATCTACAAATACTTTTCATTTTCCTACATTTGAAATAGGGCTCACACCCAATGACTTCACTTGGTTGACGGGTATAGAAGTAGGAAACGGAGTGAAGCTAGAATATATTGATTCAGGTGTGAAGGAAAATAGGGAAGTTTGTGTGGAGTATGTTGAAAACCTTTTGCCCAATTTAGCTCAACTTATTTACGATAAACAAAGGGAAAATAAATCCTCGGATAAGAAGAAAGCACTACAAACCGGGAAAGGGAAAGGGAAAGCCCAAGCAACCGAGCAAGGAAGTGATGAAGAAGAAGATATTGATGAGAATCGGGAACCGAGTGATAGTTAAGAAGAAATTGGTGAGAATGGGGAAAAGATAACTCATGGTCTTGATGTATTCTCCTATTTGGCGAAGAAAAGTGGTGGTATCAAATGTGTATATTTGTGTGATTGGTTGAGGACATTTCAAGAAAAGGGTGGAGCCGCTATGAAACCATTTTGGGATGAAATTATTCGGGTTTTTCTTTTATGGATAATTGGTCAAGTGCTTATGCCAAATAGTGTATCTACCGTAAAGGTAGGATGATTATGTAACTTTGACAATTTAGATTTAGAAAAAATAAATAGGTTTGATTGGGGAACTCCCACGTTGGCTTGTCTTTATAAATCTTTGGGCGAGGTTAGTAGCAAATTGAAGACTTTCAACGACATGTGGATGATCTTAGAGATATGTACATATGGCTCATTTAGCATCTTAAACCCATTTAATGTCGATATTTCCTTAAATGTTATATATTGATTTCTCGTTTTATATATATTTTTGTAGTATTGGTTTTACTACTATTTCCACACTTTGGCTCCCAAGATTGATGGAAATCCACCGCTTTGGGATGATTTGTGGACAAAAATAAAGGTGCTTAACAAGGGAAATTTATCGGAGGTTCAAAGGGATATGGGGAAACATTCAATTTCTATTGCTCGTAAGCAATTGGAGAATATGTCAATGCAAGGAACAACATGGCAGCCATGGCTTGGAAGTATTCATACTAATAATGAAGTCCTAAGATATTCAAAGAGGTTGTCAAAGAAACGATGTGTTTTTTGGATATTGAAGATGACAAAGGCTATAGGTACTTGGGAGAAAGATGTTCGTTTCAAGTAACCGGGGTATTAGGTATTCCGCCTTACCCACCTCCATAACAAGAAATGGTACGACCGAATCACAGGTATCGTGAGAAGTGCATAGGTTTGAGAACTTCTACAAAACCTAATACGATTGCAACTATTGAGGAGTATGAAAAATGGTGGTCTCAAGTTTCAGTTGGTGCATACTTTGCAAAGGAGGAGCCAACATTGGTTCGAGGCTGGAATCGTGACCACATTTTCTCATCATCTCAAGCTAAATTTCATGTTCCACACCCTCCTCCTATGCAAACAAGTTCTTATGTGTATGAAAATGTAAGAGTTCAAAATGAGAATGAGAATGTAGAGCTTGAGTATATTCGAAGTCGAGTTCAGATCCTTGAAAAACAGAATGAGTTGCTTCGAAATGAGAATAAAATTCTACGAACCTCCTTCAACTCACAAGACTGTTATGCTCCAATTGTTGGGGGGTCCTCCAATCAAGTTTATCCGGATATTGTTAATGAAACTCAAGTTCCGGGGTCTTCCAATCAAGTTTATCCGGATATTGTTACTGAAACTCAAGTTCCGGCATCTTCCAATCAAGTTCCTCCTCAACAATCCAATACTAACTGGAATGGACAGTGGTTTACGGACCTACTGAATTAGAGCAAGTAGATGTAATTTTGTAGACTTGGTGGCTTTAAAAATGAATGTTATTTTGGTTACTGGCTTGTTTAAAAATGAATGTTTTTTTTTTGGTTACTGGCTTGTTTAAAAATGGATGTTTTTTTTTGGTTAAGTTATATGTTATTTTGCATATTTACATGTTAATTTGGTTATTTTGTGATGTTTTCGTGATCCTAATTGGTTTTAAATTCTTTTGTAGGTACAATGAGTGACAAGGAATCGGATGACAATGTCATTTCTAGATGCCGGAGAAGGAGACCAACTAATGGGGCGATGGTGGTGAGGACGTTATTGTGGCAACAATCAATTGCTCTCATGGCTTGGTAGCTCAAGGAATGAGTCCTAAAACTATGTTTTAACCTAAACCTGCAAGTATACAGGATCTAAAGTAGTGAGTGATCAAATAAGGGGAAGTCCACAGGGACAAGGAGGGAGCTGGTGTTGTTTTCTAAATCTTTCTAGTGACTAAAAGCACTAGGGCATTTGAATCCACCCAATAATCCTAATCTAAGGCAATACCTATTCAAATTATGTTCTTGTTCCTTTCCAGATAAAACTACAATGAATGATCTATCAGTTAGTCTCCCTAACTCACCCCTAGTATAAGCTGTCTTCTTACAACACAACCTATCACAGGCTCATTTGGTTCAATTAGCTAACTGTCATTCCTTTATCAATTAAGCACATTTCTTCCTCCAGAAAGGTCTCAAATGGATGACTTATCAACCAACTTCACTAACTCACCCCTAGTATCAACTGTCTTCTTACAGTACAATTGATCACAGGCTAATTTGATCCATTAGCTAACTATCATTCCTAAAGCAATGAAGCACAACAAGAACGACAACATGAACATGAATTATCTTAACATATGATTATGGGTTTCATCAAAACCCTAGTTATTAAATTATAACATGATGAACACAATACTGAAAATAAACTACTACAACTTGGTGCACCGGCTACTCCGGGCATAACTCTAACACATACCCACAACATCTATTTATACTCAATTACACTTTACAAGCAAAACCCCCAAAACAGTAAATTAGGGTTTCTGAAAATTGAAATTCAGTTTACCTAATCCTTGATAATGGCTTCTGTACGTCGACCCATTCTTCTTCTGACTCTCCTGCTCCTCTCCATGCCTTCCAATTGCATATCTAACTCGACCTAATTCATTGATTTTCTCATCTAGGGTTTCAGAGAAAAAAGAGGGGAAATCGATGAATTAGGTGGGTAGAGTGGTAGGGAAATGATGGGAAAGGAGATGGGTTGTTGTAGAGTGGTGATGGTGGCTATGGCAGGTGGAGAAGGTGGCTGTGGCAGTGGCAGGGCGTGGTGGTGATGGAGTTGCAGACGGAGGTGAGGGGAAAGAGAAGAAGAAGTCGATGGGAAATTTGGGTAAAGTGTGTTTGGTTCGGGTATAGGGAATTTGGTGTTTGGGTGTTGATCGGGTACAACGAGTTTGATGATTTGAGAAGCTCAGCCGTTGGATGTGGAATTGATAGATCAATCTGACGGCGAGATAGAAGGGAGCTTGTAGCGACCGTTGGATGAATAATACATCAAAATTAACGGCGCAGATTAGAGTTAGGTGTTGTAGTGTGAAGCAGGATCTTCAGATTTTGATGAGCGACGATGAGGCGACCATAGTATGCAGAGATGATCCAATCTGACGGCTACAGGAGAAGTGGGCTATGGATATTGGAAATGGGTTTGGGTGAGGGTTTTGGGCCTTGGGTATGCCAAGCCCATATCTTCTTTAAGGATAATTCTTCCTCTTCAAGCCCAGTTCTAGCCTTTTGGTCTTGCGCACAACATTCTTCGCGGCTTCCTTGTGTAAGTCCTCCCGGCTTTTCACCGCTTTTCTGCTCTTTTCCGCTCCGCTATTCATCCAAACTTTATTTATTACCTAAAAATCCAAAATTAATTAATAAAAATATTTATTCTTGAAAACAAAGAAAATACAGAATATGGGATAAAATGTAGAATTAATGCACAAAAGATGAGTTAAATGCCAAGAAAAATATATAGAAATATGCACTTTTTAGCACTCATCAAATACCCCCAAACCTGAATTTTACTTGTCCTCAAGTAAAACAAAACTAAGGAAATCCTACCTATACCTTTGTCGCTGGTCTCTCGAATGCATTTAGCGTATGCACTAAGGCTTTTAAACCACTAAGTGTCCCTAGTGGACGAGTGAAGTCTCGTGAAGGTTTGCTTCGAACGTACCTACAAAGTTCTAGGTCAAAATATAAGCTCAGATTCCATCAAATGTGATATGTGCAAGTCAGTTTAAGCTCACAGCAAAATGGAGATGTCAATCTAGCTATCAAAGGCACAATCCTAGCACTGATAACAAATAAAGACATGTGATAAGAGTGTAAAGTGTATCTACACATGTGTAAAGAAAGATCGGATGTTATGACTACTAATCACCAAGAGATAGTTTCTCAGGCTAAGAACCGAGGTCGAAATCTAGCTAGCTGTCCGGACTTTACGAAAATTGTGAATGAGTTGGAGGTATTTCACAATTACTCGCGTTGTACATCAATGGCATACACCCTCCTTGCTTATTACAATGAAACAACAAAATGACTCTTTACATGACTCTTATTTACATTGATTACTCTCTTTTATTTTTGGAACAAGAGCGGATAGAATTGATATATACTTGATTTTTTTTTGATTTTTTTTTTATATTTGTAACACTTGCTAACACTTTTGATACATAACAAAAAGAAACAAAAAATTACATGACACTTTGCAAGAGGTAGCCCTTTTTGATGCACCCAGTTAAATTCGATGGTTGTTTTTCTTAATGTAACCTCCACCTTCTATCCCAACCAACCAAAGAACAAGCTAGTCAAGTTTCGTTCAGTATTCTAAAGTGATTGGCAACTAAAAATTCCGATAGAACACCTCAAGGATGAGGCTATACATGTATTGGTAGATCGTGCGCGTGCAATTTTCTTATCACAATGTGAATTGTGCTAGAATCAGGGTGCCTAAATATCTAGACTAAGACTCCTAATAAAAAATACATATTTGCACAAGAGTCAACATTTCAAGGTAAATGAGCTCGATTTTTATGATTTTTCATTTTTTTAATTTTTTGGGAATTTTTTTAAATTTTTTCAAAAAGAGGGAGTTCTGTTTTCAATTATAACATGTTATCGTGGTATCTACTCTATACCCCCAAACCTAAACTAAACATTGTCCTCAATGTTTCTAATGATAAACATATTCATAACTTGGACAAATCAGAAGAACATGTTGAGTTTTGAGAGAAAGGAAAGAGATTACCCGATTTGACGAAAGAAAGAACCGAACTCCATTTTTCATGGTTAGAATCCAACATATTTCAGCCGCGATCACCATGGAGTAGCAAAATATAAAGAAAACATAAAATTTCACTAAAAACTACCTACCAGATTATATACAAAAAATTCACTATATACATAAAGTCTACAGAGTTGAGGATCAACCCAAAAGACAAAGTGTTGAAACATAGACAGTTTCAAAACACTAAAATTGGACTGAAATGAGAGCGAGAGTGAAAAACCGGATGAATCACCCCCAAACCTGTAATTTTCAGCAGGTTTACTTTTAAGCACAAGATCTTTCCATTTTAGGGGTGCAGGATTCACAAGGTCTAACTCAAAATGGACTTTGTTTGGGATGGACAAACATGCATATTCCAACTGTGGCTCCTTAAAAGTATTGTATTTAGATGCAAAATAGTCCAAGAGGACTTGAGAGGCACACAGTTCCAATCCTAGGTTGGGAATCTTCAGAAAAGTTGGTTTAAAATTTTTGTTACAAACCAAATCTAGGTTGGGTGGAATAATCTCAATCTGTGACTTAGGAAAGAAGGTGACATCTAAGTTTCTCACATGCATGAGATCAAAAGTACCAATATTATCAGTCACATCAGCATTTTCTAAATCATAATCAAGTTGTGTAGCATGCTTATCATCACAACACAATTTCACAAGTCCAAATTCAGAATCATGTTTATCCGAAATATCCAAATTAACATCAAAAGAAGCAATATATTGTGGCTTAGGTATGGAATCAGACACATCAACTATATTTTCATGCATAGGATCATTAGTGTCAACAGAAGATTCAACATTACCTAAGACATGCTCTTCACAGGATAACTGCACAATATCTAAATCAGTAGCCTCATCACATGTATATGGAATACTAGAAGAAACATCATTCATGAAGGTCGGGGCAGAAAAGCCTAATGTATTTGAACCCAAAGGTTCCATAACATTTTTAGCATAGACATGTTCTTCTAATATAACATCATCATAATCATCCTCATCACAAATACATGAAAATCCTACTTTGTCAAAACCATTAGTGTTTTTCGTCCATACATCTGCCTCTAAAATAGGTGAATATGGATTGACATTTTCAGCAATAGGGTATGAAACACTATATCCAGAATTAAGCTCATTGGGAAAATCAACATCTGACTCATGGTGATTACCCATATCATGTGGCATGGTCCTAGTTTCCCTATAGGTTTCCCACTGATGGGTTTTCTCTGCAACTTCAGCTAGAAATAACCATGCATCGTCCACAGTTTTATCAATGAATTCACCATTACACATAGATTCAACCAAGGCTCGAGACTTAAAGTCTAGTCCCTCATAAAGAATGGCGACCAGTCTCCACTTCTCGAGGCCATGATGAGGACACTCAAACAACAAATCATTAAATCATTCAAAATAATGAAAAAGTGTTTCTCCATTTAACTGGACAAAACAATTAATACTTCGACGAATAGAGATGGTCCTATGATGTGGAAAGAACTTTCCGACAAATTGATTTGTGAGTTGGTCCCAAGTGGTGATTGACTGCGGTCTCAGATTGTAAAACCATGTTTTAGCCCTTTCCTTTAAAGAAAATGTAAACAAGCGCAATTTCAAAGAGTCTTCGGATATATGGTCAGGTTGTAAAGCCCGGACAATTTGTTCAAACTCTCTTACATGGTTATAGGGATTCTCAGAATCGAACCCTCGAAATATAGGAAGTATTTGTATCATGCTTGCGTTTAGTTCAAATGGGCCATCAGTCTGGGGTAAAACGATACATGATAACTGACTTATTATGTTAGGGTACATGTATTCATGGAGACTACGGAGTTTATTCACACACTCGCCCATTTTTTCAAAATATTTGGTTTTAATGGGTTTTGAAAATTTGGTTTGAAAGGGTTTTGAAAAGAAAATTTGGTTTTGCTTGGGATAAAATTTTGGTTTTTGAAATAAGGAGCAAAATTTTTTTTTTTTTTTTTAGCCCAAAATTTAGTTAAGTTTGGTTCACAAAAGAGGCAAGCCCAAAATCCAAAAAGTTAAGTTTAGAGCAAGCCCACTATTAAGAAACTACAAGCCTAACAAACAACTAAATTACAAGCCCAAATAAAGAAAGAAATAAAAATAAAACTAATTATTACAAACCCACAAAAAAAAAGAGAATAAAAATAAAACTAAAATTATTACAATCCCAAACAAAGAAAGAAATAAAATTAAAATTAAAATAATTATTACATGCCCACAGATTAAAAATGGAAGCCCACAGGTTGGGTTCTCTTAATGGGTTTAGGCTTACCTTTGAAGCACAGCCCAGCTGTTCAGCTTGGTTGCAAAAGCCCAGTTGGGCTTTGGATCATCCTTCTTCAACTCCTTAACAGAGGCCCAGTTGGGTCACAACTTCTACTCCAACAGCACCAGCGCAGCCCAGCAGCAGCTTCAACAGTTACAGCTCCAGCACCAACATCTCCAAAGTTCCAGCAGGTCGCACAGCTGCAAGTCCTCAGCACCAGCAGCTTCTCAGCACCATAGTACTAAAGTATCAACAGCAGCAGCAAAGCTGCAATGCAGGAAAATGCAAGATGATGTAATAAGCAAAGTGTGCAAGAAAATGCAAGAATGATGCAGTAATAACTTAAGGTGCACTAAAGATGCAGGTAACTTAACCTAAACAAGATGCAAATGTAAAATACTAGGATGCAGTGCAAGAATGCAAGAATGTAGTGACAGGAAAATGAAAGTAAACAAAAAGAACTGAAAGAATGTAGATGTGCAAGTGATATGCAAGATGATGTACCTAAAACAGAATGTAATGATAGAAAGATATGCTAAATGCAAAATATGCTGCAGCTATGAAGTTATGAAATGAACTGCAATGCAAAATATGCTAAATGCACAATATGCTAAATGCAACAGCTGAATGCACTTACAGCTAAAAATGAACTGCAATGATGAAACAGGCAGTAAATGAGGAAATAACTTGTAAGAGTGACAGCAAGAGTGACAGATGAAGATGCAAGAATGAGGTTATGTGCAAGATATGCAATGAAAGTGCAAATATGCAGTGACAATGAAAAGTATGCAGTAAAATGCAGAAAATAAGAGCAAAGATAAAGAGCAAACAGCAACAGCACCGCTACCGAGTCCCCGGCAGCGACGCCAAAAACTTGGTAGCTCAAGGAATGAGTCCTAAAACTATGTTTTAACCTAAACCTGCAAGTATACAGGATCTAAAGTCGTGAGTGAGCAAATAAGGGGAAGTCCACAGGGACAAGGAGGGAGCTGGTGTTGTTTTCTAAATCTTTCTAGTGACTAAAAACACTAGGGCATTTGAATCCACCCAATAATCCTAAGATAAGGCAATACCTATTCAAATTATGTTCTTGTTCCTTTCCAGATAAAACTACAATGAATGATCTATCAGTTAGTCTCCCTAACTCACCCCTAGTATAAGCTGTCTTCTTACAGCACAACCTATCACAGGCTCATTTGGTTCAATTAGCTAACTGTCATTCCTTTATCAATTAAGCACATTTCTTCCTCCAGAAAGGTCTCAAATGGATGACTTATCAACCAACTTCACTAACTCACCCCTAATATCAACTGTCTTCTAACAGTACAATTGATCACAGGCTAATTTGATCCATTAGCTAACTATCATTCCTAAAGCAATGAAGCACAACAAGAACAACAACATGAACATGAATTATCTTAACATATGATTATGGGTTTCATCAAAACCCTAGTTATTAAATTATAACATGATGAACACAATACTGAAAATAAACTACTACAACTTGGTGCACCGGCTACTCCGGGCATAACTCTAACACATACCCACAACATCTATTTATACTCAATTACACTTTACAAGCAAAACCCCCAAAACAGTAAATTAGGGTTTCTGAAAATTGAAATTCAGTTTACCTAATCCTTGATAATGGCTTCTGTACGTCGACCCATTCTTCTTCTGACTCTCCTGCTCCTCTCCATGCCTTCCAATTGCGTATCTAACTCGACCTAATTCATTGATTTTCTCATCTAGGGTTTCAGAGAAAAAAGAGGGGAAATCGATGAATTAGGTGGGTAGAGTGGTAGGGAAATGATGGGAAAGGAGATGGGTTGTTGTAGAGTGGTGATGGTGGCTATGGCAGGTGGAGAAGGTGGCTGTGGCAGTGGCAGGGCGTGGTGGTGATGGAGTTGCAGACGGAGGTGAGGGGAAAGAGAAGAAGAAGTCGATGGGAAATTTGGGTAAAGTGTGTTTGGTTCGGGTATAGGGAATTTGGTGTTTGGGTGTTGATCGGGTACAACGAGTTTGATTATTTGAGAAGCTCAACCGTTGGATGTGGAATTGATAGATCAATCTGACGGCGAGATAGAAGGGAGCTTGTAGCGACCGTTGGATGAATAATACATCAAAATTAACGGCGCAGATTAGAGTTAGGTGTTGTAGTGTGAAGCAGGATCTTCAGATTTTGATGAGCGACGATGAGGCGACCATAGGATGCAGAGATGATCCAATCTGACGGCTACAGGAGAAGTGGGCTATGGATATTGGAAATGGGTTTGGGTGAGGGTTTTGGGACTTGGGTATGCCAAGCCCATATCTTCTTTAAGGATAATTCTTCCTCTTCAAGCCCAGTTCTAGCCTTTTGGTCTTGCGCACAACATTCTTCGCGGCTTCCTTGTGTAAGTCCTCCCGGCTTTTCACCGCTTTTCTGCTCTTTTCCGCTCCGCTATTCATCCAAACTTTATTTATTACCTAAAAATGCAAAATTAATTAATAAAAATATTTATTCTTGAAAACAAAGAAAATACAGAATATGGGATAAAATGTAGAATTAATGCACAAAAGATGAGTTAAATGCCAAGAAAAATATATAGAAATATGCACTTTTTAGCACTCATCATGGCTCAACAACCTGAACCGGTTGAGGTAAAAAGAAGACGTTCTGCTATTAGGAATAGGGTTCTTCATGATGCCATTATGATGCGTGATTATTTTACCGGTGGTGAATTCACTTATTCGGAAAAGAATTTTCATGACCGTTTACGTATGAGAAGATAATTGTTTCTTAAGATTAAAGATGATTTGTGTGAAATAAACACACAGTGGCCTCAAGGAATAAATGCACTAGGAATCCCAGGTCATTCTCCACATATGAAAACTCTTGCTTGTCTTAGGTTACTTGCTACGGGGCAGTCGGCCGACTCCATAGATGATTATGTGAGAATGGGTAAAACAACCCTATATATGTACTTGAAGAGATTTGTTAGAAACATAGTTAGGCGTTATAGTGGGGAGTACTTGCGCACTCCAAACCAAGATGACATTAATCGCATTTTAGCTGAGAATAAAACAAGGGGTTTTCCGGGTATGCTTGGGAGTGTGGATTGCATGCATTGGCCTTGGAAGAATTGTCATTCGTCTTGGGCGGGATATTATGCATATTATAAAGGTGAACCGACGATAGTGTTAGAGGGGGTTGATAATTATGATTTGTGGTTTTGGCATGCATATTTTGGGAGTCCCGGATCAAATAATGATCTTATGTACTTAACACATCTCCATTGTTCGATGGCATCTTTGATGAGGAAGCTCCAGAAGTTTATTTTCAAGCGGGTAGTGGAAGATTTGATATGGGTTACTACTTGGCAGATGGGATCTATCCTAAGTTATGCACTATTGTGCAAGCTTATAAAAAACCAACAAATGAAAGACAAAAATATTTTACCAAGATGCAAGAAGCGTGTCGGAAAGATGTTGAGCGTGCATTTGGGGTTCTACAAGAAAAATGACATATAGTGAGAGGTTCAGTTGAATATTGGGATGAAGAAGACTTAAAATTCATAATGTTGGCTTGTGTGATATTGCATAACATGATAATTCAAAATGAGAGGCGAGATGGGGCATGGAGAACCTTTGGAGATGAAGACTATAGGGTTTACCGTGATATTGTACCTCGCGAATCCGTTAACTATCACGAGTTAAAACATGAACCCTTGTATAATGATCTTCGACTAAGATTGACCAATCATGTTTGGGAGATGTTTGGTAACGAACATGCGGAGGAAGCGCAAGGTAATTAAAGTTAGTTTCTTTTGGTTGTTTGGAAAATGTGTTTATTTAGGTTAATTTGGATGACTAAATAACATTGAAACTTAGATACTTTTGTTGTTTACAGAAATACTTGTTATCTTAAATTTGTTGCATCAAAATATTGAGTCCTACTAACTCATTACATTGCATATTGTTCATGATAACAGTCTTTTAGTTGAAAGGAAATTACAACTAGGAAAACAATAGTAATAGAAAGGAAATTAGAACTTGGAAAACATAAACCATATAACCCATTACTCATCCTCGCTACTATCTTGCTCCATCAAGTTCTTTTTCTCTAGTATCTTGTTTCGTTTATGTTAAAGCCAAGCTTGGTCGACATTAGATAACTTAGAAATATCCGTCATCATGATTCTTTTCACACGTGCCTTTTTCTTTTCTTTGATTCGACTCATATTCTCCTCTTTTAGTTGTTCTTCCTGCTCTTTCAAATAACTTAACATTCTCTCATTGGTTTCAGTAAAGTTGGATTCAATGGAATCACTTGAAGTACCACATTGATATTTTTCTTGTTTAAGAGCTTGAAGAGCTTTCTTCACGGGTCCCCTTTTCTTTTTTTACTTGAGTGTCACTCATATTAACATCTACTCCCGTCTCTTCCTCCTCGACACCATCGACACCATGGACACCCTCGACATCTAAATCATCAACAACTTGGACCACATGTGGTGGGGCTAGCGGGGGTATATCGACATATTTGATGTAATCATAACCGGGTTCACTCTTGTATACCTCGTAGCACTCATCAAGGATGAAGGGTCTCCCATGTATCTTGTGGAAATCACACCGATCACGTATCAAACTACAATATAAACTTATCATATTAGTATTCATTTACAAACATAATGAGCAATACATATGAAACAAAAATACTTATGGTGTGCTCTTGTCCGTACCCACTTACTCGTCCGCTTCGAAATAGTTTTCCAAGAACGGCGACAAATATCTTAATGTCTTTCTTTATTTGGTATATTCGGTTTTCTAAACTAGTTTTGTCTCTATCATTTGGGTTACCTTTCGTTTTCTCGATAAATAATGGAATAATTTGATCCCAATATTTGGTTTTTCCTTGACCAACACCAACACTACCATCACCCGTTATTACTATATGTGCTTCACAAAGAGCTACATCTTCATCCATAGCAAACTTAATTTGTTGCTTCCTACGAGCTTTTTGGGTTGAATTAGTCGGTGTTGGTGTAAAAGACATGGATGGAGAGTGTGGAGTCGAAAGGAAGAAGAAAACTTAAAAACAGAAATGGAGCAGTAAGAAGTTGAGTTGGAGTGGAATGAAGAGAAAAGAGTTGTAGATGTTGGTTTTATAGGCTGAAATGTAGCCGTTGCGGAAATAAAGATTCAAATACCAAACGGGAGATTGTCTCCCGTTTTTTACTTAAAAACTAAACAAACGGGGGACGGTCCCCCGTGAGCTAGAAAAATCTACAAAAAACAGTTGTCTGTCCCCCGTCTAGACATAAATTATTTTCTAAACGGGAGATAGTCTCCCGTTTTTGGTTCTTTTTCTTGACGGGTGACAGTCCCCCGTAAAGTGAGACATTCCCAACCATTCGTTTATATGAACGAGTGGTTGAATGTTTTTGGGAGAAAAGTGGGTTAAATTCTACCCATTGGAGACCCTAATTTTCTCAAACTGGTAGTGCACTCTTTCAAATGAAAGAGTGACACTACCCATAGGATTTGCTCTTAGACTTAGATACGGAGGGGGCTATTCCAAATCTCTGCCGTTCAATATCACAAACAATCTCCACCGCTCTTTGACCTAGATACATATACACCACCTTTCCTGAGAACATTGATTTATATTATTCTTTTAGCTTATCGTTTCCTCTTAATTTCACTTAATTTATTCTATCAAATTCACTTAATCTATTTTCTCCATCATGAACCCTGATTTTGATACTTCTGAAGAGGAAAGGAGATGGATATGGATTTATATGAGGAAGACCAAGAAAAATTCTTTAATCTTTCTCTTCTCAGTCTATTTGTTTGGCATCTATTATTATATTTTAATATTTAACATAGGGGTTTGCCCCACTATAATCTTCTCTTACTTAAAGTTTTCTAGCTAAAAATAAAATAAAAACAACACCAAGAGACAGAAAAAAAAACATACTTACGACACACTCGAAAAGCTAAAAATAAAAGAACACCAGGAGACCAAAAAGAAATAAATAGTGCTGGCTATGAGGTTCGAACCCATGCGCACTTAGTGCAGAAGATCTTAAGTATTCCCCCTTAACCACTCGGGCAAACCAGCTGATTGTAGATCTAAAGACATCTTGTGATGATCCATTGTTAACAGCTCCGTTCTGTGTATGATTGATCACAAGATATTCCAGTGGCGTTGTGCAGGTGTTTGTTGAAGATTTGAAGACGAAAAAGATTTTTTTATTAGTTCTCATATCTTTGGTGTGCACAAACCTTGATCGGTTGGTATCCAACTAGAATAGGATTTATTGGATTGATTAGTTGCGTGAGATCGTCATCGCTTTATAGATTCTCGTTAAGATATATACCGACTAATTGCGATTCTAAACTTGACTACTTTGATAGTTATTGGATAAATTGATCTAACTAGGCAAAGGATTTATTAGATTAAATGGAAGAGCCTTTGCATATGACTTGAGATATCTTTATCTTGAAAGAATCAAAAGACTTGTTACCAAACATATTTGTGTTCCTTTAATGTTTGGAATACGATCCAAAGGAATTGTTCTAGTGCGTGCACTCATTGAAGTCGGAAGCATAGGGACACTGAGGAAACTAAGTGAACTAGGGGTAGTTGCTTGGTCTCAACTATACGAATTTGGTGTAGATTTTGTACAACGACTTAATTATGAGAGTATTCAATTCTGGACTAGGTCCCGGGATTTTTCTGCATTTACAGTTTTCCTCGTTAACAAAATCTTACTGTGTGATTTACTTTTATTTTCCGCAATTATATTTGTTTTAATAATTTAAAGTAAATTACACAAACGTTAACTCTGCATATACTTGATAGTGATCCTATAGAGTTTGGTTAAGTCCGAACCTATTATCAAGTATCATACTTCGTAGTTGTATTGTCTCGATCTTGTATCCATAGTCAATCACACAAGTTATATTGTTCTTGTATTGTCTCGATCTCGTATCCATAGACGATCACACGAAGTGTGAACCGATTTGTTGTATTGTCTCGACTCAGTCCATAGACAATCACTTTCGGTAAAGGACTTATAGGTGGACAAATAAAAGATTGTGGCGTATTTGAGTACCCTCGTCTTTTCATTCTTATTATATCGCAACAAATTTCAATATCATTATTTTTTAGTCATTTAATGATAGGGCAAATAGATGATGGCTTTGGTTCAACCATCAAACAGATTATAAAAAAATCCAGTGTTACTTTCATCATCAGGAAAAGAAAAGGGGCTTAATTCACCAATATGAACTCCAACACTGTTAATAAGCTTAGATTGTACTTTAACTCGACCGCGTTTAATAAGTTACATAAACAGTTCTATCATATTAACATGGGTATTATAGAACCTAGGTAATAATGAACTAAACTTCGAGTTGAGAAAACCTCATTGTGTCATCATCATTAGGTAATAATGAACTAAGCTTGTGATAATTATGACCATGAATTTTGTAACATATGATGTTTTTCCCCTTTTTCTTTAGAATTCTCAGTAGTTTAGGTTATTTTATTGATGGTCAAAGAATTGATCATTCACTCATTCCTTTTACTTACTAACAAGTACAAGGGGAAAAACAATAATGAACAAGAAATTATTGTTTTCCTCATTCCTCGGATACAGTTAACCATGTCGTTTTATTTATTAAGTGAAAATGTTTGTTCGATTTAATCATCGTTAAGTATTTCTCGCATTGTAATAACACCTCTAATATCATTTACGAATTGTTTCAATTATAGTTTGTAGATAATAATTGTAAAGGAAGTAAAGTTTTTGATCAAATTTTTTCCTACACCTCCAACAACACAAACCCCAAATGATCAATTTTCATGAATAACCCGCATAGATTAGAAACTTATACAATCACAGCACAACCATGTTTTCAGCACTCTCATAATTCGTGTGTGCTAGTTTTCCATGTTCAAGTTTCTTGTATGACGTCTCGGTACATTTTTGAGCATGAAAAGCTAAAATTAAAAGAACACCGGGAGACCTAAAAGAAATAAATAGTGCTATGCTTTCAGCACTCTCATAATTCGTGTGTGCTGGTTTTCCATGTTCAAGTTTCTTGTATGACGTCTCGGTACATTTTTGAGCATGAAAAGCTAAAATTAAAAGAACACCAGGAGACCTAAAAGAAATAAATAGTGCTGGCTATGGGGTTCGAACCCATGCGCACTTGAGTGCAGAAGATCTTAAGTCTTCCCCCTTAACCACTCGGGCAAACCAGCTGTTTGTTCCGTTCGGAACTGTTTGTTTAATAGTATGTTTCCCACGCCAATTTCTCGAAGCTTCGGTTCGGTCCATCCTCTTTTTATACCGTCCCTACACCAATTCCCAAGAATCCCAACTATCTCAATCTCTCTCTGCTTAAATCTTTCACCCTGAAAGAAAAAAAAAACCTAATTCTGATTTTTCATTGTAGGATTAGATTAGATGGCGGGACATCTAGCTGATATATATGGTACAGAAAAAGACAGAGTCAATTGTCCTTTTTATTTCAAAATCGGTGCTTGTAGACATGGAGATCGGTGTTCTAGGCATCATACCAGACCTTCTATTAGCCCTACTATTCTTCTCGCTAACATGTATCAAAGACCTGATATGATCACTCCTGGTGCTAGTATTCATCCTTCCGCTCAGGATCCTCGTCATATTCAACAACACTTTGATGTAAGATTATCTTTTAATTTTTTTTTATTTTTTTTTTGGATTTTTTTATTTTAATTTCATTTATGGATTTGTGAAATTCTGAATGTGGGTTTTGTTTGAAATTGAAGGATTTTTATGAAGATTTGTTTGATGAGCTGAGCAAGTATGGAGAGATTGAAAGTCTTAATATCTGTGACAATGTGGCTGATCATATGGTGGGGAACGTTTATGTTCAATTTAGAGAGGAAGAACATGCTGCTAATGCACTTAAGAATTTGACTGGAAGGTTTTATGCAGGTACCGCTTTTTTGAGCTTTGAGTTAATTTGTTTCAGCATGCTTTGGTAGAATTATTTGGTATATATATTTTTTGTCTGTATTGATTGGTAGAAGGTTTTAATGTTTCCAGGGCGTCCTATTATTGTTGATTTCTCTCCTGTGACGGATTTTCGTGAAGCTACCTGTAGGCAATACGATGAGAATACATGTAATCGAGGTGGATATTGCAACTTTATGCATTTGAAGAAGATTAGCAGGTTAGTCTTGTTTTAGTTTTTATTGCATTGCATATTTAATGTTTTTTAGTGGAACTTGATATGTTTGAACATGATTCATTGGTGAACTCATTGTAGAGCTAGATTGTGTAGTTTTTATGCTTTTGTGGCTCCTTGGCTTGGGTGTTCGTTCTGAAATTGACGTGTTTTATTTGCTCAATGCCAGGGAATTGAGGCGGCAATTATTTGGTAGGTATCATCGTTCTAGGCATAGCCGCAGTAGAAGCAGAAGCCGTAGTCCTTACAAGCATCGAAGTGAAGAGCGTTCACATGGTGGTCGTGGTCATGATAGAAGGTCCAATGATCGCGGTAACAGAAGCCCTGGAAGGAGAAGGGGACGAAGTAGGAGTCCTGACAGGAAGAGGAATAGGAGCCCTGTTAGGGATAGGGAGGGTAGTGCAGAGAGGAGGGCCAAAATTGAGCAGTGGAATAGGGAAAAGGACCAAGTAGTATCTGCTAATGAGAATACTACTACTGGTGTCGCTCACAATGACAGCAATGGGCACGATGCACAGAATGGAGAGGAATACTATGAGCAGCAACAACCACGGCGAGGAGGACATGGATCATATGAATATGATCACTAATCTGGTAGGTGACAATTACTTTGTTGGTCTTGTTAGAATGATGCCTCTCAGTCTGTTCTATAGGAAATAGAGGGTTTGGATTACACTATACGTATACACATTGAGAAAATTCAGTTTAATACCATTTTCCACTGTGCAGGTGGTGTGCAGGTTTTCAGTTCTAGGATGGGGAATGTGATATTGTTTCTTGTTTATACTTCGTTATTTCATTTATTTTGTTGCTGGTTTGGTTTGGTTTTCAAAGTCAGTTTTTTCATTCAGTCTCAATGTTTTGCTAAAAGATTTTTTTTGGTTGAGGTACACCAATTCCTTCCCTTTGTCGCCGGTTTAAACTTCTCCACCTTATTTTTCCCGCGCTAAATTTTGATCATACAATAACTTTTCTGGTCATATGGATTCTTAGGTTTTTTAATGATCTGGTCAAAATTCTGAGAACGGCAGTGTGATACTGAGTAGAGCCCTCCAAAAGAGAAGCATTTGGTGAATGATCACCACTTGCTCTCAAGTCACATGTTTGATGGTTTTGTTGTTTTTAATTTTACCGTATGTGGTGCACATCCATGAAAAAGTTTCTGAGCATCTATTTTGAGATATGTTGATCTTACTTATTTTCATGAGTTGTTGCAGGTTCAGCTTCTGAGGAACAACCTTACTTTTTATGTCAACTCACCGTGAGCTTTGATTACAGGTTTTGGCTCGACGTCAGTGATGCGAGTCCACAAGATTTTAATGTTTGATGGTGCGAAAGTTGAAGTTATCTTGGCAGGTTGGGTATTCTATATGGAGGAAGGACATTTTTCTTGGTCATTTGCTCGATGCTTGCTCATTATGTTTAGTTTGAGGAAGATGTCTGGTTTTAATTCAGAACAGAACTTTACTTTTTATACTTGACCATGTAGAAGTACTTCATTTTCTATTTGGTCGGCTCAGCGTAAGTTTTAGTAGACTTAAATTCTCTAAGCAATGAAAACCTGAGGAGTTTCTTTTTATGTCTGTAATATTTTTGGTCATTCATTGCTTAACTTAGCACATTCATTGCTCGATCTGGTACCACAGTGAAGCTAGTAATGCTGAATGTTGATCATTCTAGTGAGGCCCCATAGGTTATACTCCTATGATATTCATAGCCAAGCACAAAGTTGGGAAACTGATATCTCTCAGAAGCCAAGTTAGTCTCAATGTAATAAGGAAAACGAAAGTTACCTAAAATGCTAGTACAAAAACAAAATATTTCAGCGACCTCAAGGATTGTTATTAGAGTTCTTCCAGGAATAACTTGAATCAGACGAAACATGTCTTCCTGTAAATGCAGGGTTCTTTGGAGCAGGAAGAGTTGCAATTTCGCTAGTAAGCATAGGAAGTGTTGTGGCCATAGTTGGTCTGTCTATTGCAAATTCCTCTGCACTTAACAAACCCACATGAATGCACCTCAATATCTCAACCTCAAAAGATGGTTCGGACAACACCAATGTTGGGTCGACTAGCGAAAGTGCATTGTTCTCGTTCCACAGATGCCATGCCTGAAATAATATCTCCGAGAAGTCATTTACTTGATTAGGAAAGGAAAACACAATGTTGGAGGAAGCAGAATAGACGTAGACGACTGGAGATATGAATTGAACACTTACATGTCCTAAAAGCCTCAATGATAGTTCCTGATCACAGAGGCTAGAGTTTTTCTTTCCACTCACAATCTCTAGCAGCAATACTCCAAAGCTGAAAACACCGGATTTTTCCGAAAATGTTCCCTCTATGATGTACTCAGGGGCTGAATTTAAGATTTGGGACACAGGTTAGAGCATGCAATCATCTTAAACTGAATAGCCTTAACTTTAACTTCAGATGACTTGAGCAGGATTTTTAACTTACAATGTTCCAGCAACCTTCCGAGTATTTGCTTGGAGTCGTTCATTGCCTCCGAATATCCTTGCCATGCCAAAGTCTGAAATTTTAGGATTCAATTCATCGTCCAACAGAATGTTGCTAGCTTTGAGATCTCTATGGATGACTCTTAGTCTAGAATCCCTATGAAGATAAAGAATCCCTCTACGTATCCCTAGAATTATTTCGAACCGCCTTTTCCAATCAAACAGCCCACGCATTTTAGGATCTGGCGCACATAGCCGACAGATTAACAAGTCAGTATTCATGTATGGAAATTGAGAAATTTAAGGGAACATGCATCAAAGTGAATCAAACCAAAGAGAAAAGCATCCAGGCTTTTGTTGGGCATGTATTCATAAATCAACATCTTCTCTTCTCGATAAGTGCAGCATCCGAGCAGTCTGACGAGGTTTCTGTGCTGTAGTTTAGAGACCACCAAGACTTCGTTTTTAAATTCTTGTGAGCCTTGTTCAGAGTTCTTAGAAAGCCTTTTCACAGCTATCTCTTGCTCTTCCAGTCCATCACGCAATGTTCCCTGACAAATTAACAGCATGTATGTGACTTACAGGCTAATATGCATAATTTGATGTAAAACTTCAAAGGTTGTGCAACATATCAGCTATACCTTATACACTGGTCCAAAACCACCATGCCCAAGCATATTAGCTTCACTAAAATTGTTTGTTGCAACAGATAATGTTTTAAAATCGATTAGTCTGAGTTCAGTGTTTTCTCCAATTAACATCTCCGTATCTGAAGGTTCTCTTGCGTGACTATATTCGTCATCCGAGTAGACTGATGATCTTCTCATATTTCTCTTCTTCTTTTTTCTGTGTCTCCTCTTTCTTTCCAATTCTACACTCCTTCTCATGCCTCTCTTCATTTTCCCTGGTATTAGTTATGCACACAGAGATTTGCAATCCAAAATTTTCAAGCGAGATATACAAATTGAAATGTACGTTCAACGCAGAACAAACGGCACCAGCCGTGAGTGAAGTAAACTAGTAATGTAGTTGTAGCATACCTATCAAATAGAGGAAGTAGCAATAAATGAAACCACTCTGATCTCCGATCCATCTCAAACAAGAAAGAATTTGTCTTGCCATGAAAACCCAACAAAAATGAATTTGTTCTCCCATGAAAATCCAACAAAAATATGAGCTGACACCGGTCAAAAGTATTCCAATAAGAACTGAAGTTATGATAATTATCTTTACACTCCCTTCCTTATTGTTATGGACGACCCTGTGTCTGTCTACTGTTAAAAAGGAATGTTGTTCTCTTTATGTTATATAAATATAGTAGCGCAACAGTACTGAAATCTAGTTCAAATAAGCAAGGAAAAGCTGGACATACCAAATTCTGAATTGGCAACACGAATGCGAAGATTGAAATCCACCGGCCCATAGGTTTTACGAGCGTCAATCAAATCCCCTGTCCACCACATACACCCCGTATTGAGAATGTGATTGCTATACGAGTGCGCAATGCATGAACAGTTGTGCAAGCATTTATAACGGCACTGCACATCGTTCATGGTTTCTGAAAAATGAAAATTATCAGGCACATTCGATATCTTCACTTCTAAAAACCCATCTGCTTCATTTACCATTGCTCCTCCGCTATTTTTGTCACCGGTTTTGTTGCTTTGTATCGCACAACGCAATTCGTTTCTCCTCGCGCATCCACCTGACCAATTCCCACCTTCCCATTCATTTATAAATTTGGGTTCGAACCCTCTCATACAACTACAGGTTTTTGAGTATGGCATATAAATTCCGAATGGCCCGCATATGTTATAAATGTCAGAGGACCAGCTGACGAGCCATTGTCTCCTCTCCTCGTGCCATTGTTTTCCTACTAAATTTCCATCCGATTCTAAAACTATCCTCGACAGAGCAGCTTTTTCATAATATATTAGTGATAAAAAAATAGTACCTTTCGGATAATCTCTCTCTAATTTGAAATAGCCTCGATGATCCATGCCCAAAAACTCCTCCATCGGATGTTGCGAGCCAAAAAGCTCCTCCACCCACGGGCCACTTCGCCATTTCTTCCAAGAGCGATTCTTGATAACGAGTTCCGGTAAGACATACGGGTCTAACTCTAAAGTGAAGTCTCCTTTGGAAGGATCATTGGAATCGTTTTTCCATGAAGTAATCGTTTTTTTCTCACCTGTTCTAAGATTCCCACCAATTTGCATCCCCGGCAGAAACGTATTGGTAGGGTGGTCAAAACTCTGCCAAAAATGCCTTCCTTCATCGTAGTTATAATTTGGGGATGATTCTCGTAGAACTAAATTCCCAGTATCCAGCAGCTCAGCAACCAATTGATCAGAGCCAATATCAGTAACATCTGTGGTCCAGCACAGTTTTCCTTGCCCATCAAGAACCACAAGATTTCCGTCACTGGCAATCTTGAAAACTCCAGTGGAATCATTCAGTGGGTGATCTCTATTAGCAACCCATACTATGGTTGGCCCTGGAATATTATTGTACCAAATTCCAACATACCGATTGCTAGAATCGCCGAGGCTAAAGAAGCCTAATCTGAAAATTCCATCTTTTGAGGAAATTATGGTTTCAGGGTCTGTTATGAATTGTGTTGCTGTAATAGTTGTGCCTACTACTGCGCTCCCAAGGCGCAAACCAGCTACAAAAACGAAGATGAAAATACAAGGAAGTATTATCAGGTTACCTCTATGGCGCTTCATTTTTCTATTGTTGCATAGAGGTTTTTTTTTTCTTTTGAAAGGAAACTCCAAAGGGAGTAATTATTGATAAAGAAAATTCTTGGATCGATGATTGTAACCAGAAAAGAGAAGAGAAGATGTGATTATTAGGTGAAGGGCCGGCGATCTTGACGAAATTCGCCAACCACATTTTTAATGCACTCTTTGACTTAAATCATTTCCGTGTGGGAATTTGTAAAGGTGACCTTGACTTGGACTGCTACTTAGTACTCCCTCCGTTTCACAAAGACAGTTCGTTTTGATTTTTTCAAAATATTAAGGAGACCATACTATTTTACTTGACTACTCTTAGTTACTTATCTTTTTTATTTCAATAAAAATGCTAGCAATAAAGAATATCAAAAATTGGTGTGAAAATTATAAATACGAAATATAAAAGGGAAATTTAAAAAATATTGAATTTATGTAAGGAATCTAATTTTTAGAGTTAAATATATATTTTCTTAAAAGGAATGAAGGATATATTTGTTTTCTCAATTATATTAATTTCTTTAGTATTTTAGATTGGATCGCGTTAAAAATGGATTTATGAATATAAAAAATTCAAGGGTATATTAGAGCGTTCATCGAAAAAGTATGACTATAAAGAGAAGCTGGACACAATTTTGAAACAAACGAAAAAGGAATAGAGGATGGTCTTTCAAAAACAGAGGGAGTATAATGTTTCAGAAGAAAAATATTATTACCTTTCCCCTACAAGTATGGTAGAAAATAACCAAAGTCAATGTTATGACTATTCAAACTCAGAGAAAAAAGAGTCTTCTTATTTTAGTCTTTAGAGAGATGATTGCCATTTTTTGATGCAGGATTACAGAATGTATTTTTTCAGGTAAAGAATTTGATCGAGTTTCGTGCTCAGATCACTGGCAAAACTACTATACCATTGTTAAAAAGATTATAATAATAAAAGGAAAAAATTGGAACAAGATTTAGAGACGGCCCTGCAACAATTAAATTGATCCTGAAATTTAGGGCCTGTTTGGTACAGTTTTGAAAAACAGTTTTCAAAAATAGTTTTCCACTGTTTTAAAAACATATCCTTTTTTTCCTTGTTTTCATTTTCTAAAAATTGTTTGGTAAACTGTTTTTGAAAACAAGGAAAACCAACTAAATCGGATCAAATGTAAAGATTCGTCTAAGAGATAGTGATATTAGCCATGACTCACTTGCAGTCATTCCCCATCTCTTACTTTGTTCTGAAAAGAAGAAAAGAATAAAGAAAAGAAAAAAAGAGAAAACACAGAAAACAATAATTTGTTGTTTTCATTTTTTTTTGTTTTTAAAAACAGAAAACAGATAGAAAACATTTTCTGAAAATGTCCTTACCAAACGCGTTTTCTCCCGTTTTCTGTTTTCTCTGTTTTTAAAAACAGAAAACTGTTTTTGAAAACTATACCAAACAGGACCTTAGATTTGTTTCTAGATGTTATCAGCCTGAAGTGAATATTGAAAGTTATATAAAATATGTAAAAAGTAGTAAGAATGAGAACTTATGACAATGGTCAATGGGAAATCCTGCAAACTGTTTATGTGCTTATACACTGCTGGCTCGTTGCCCTCCAACTGAATAAATGATTGTTGGGTAATTTGCATTATCTTAAGATCATAATTTGAGTTACCTCCCCTACAGAACAAATATTAGTAAAACCTCATCTGGTCACTTTTTCCATCCAAACCCGGTTAGCTGAGTCAGCTGCTTCGTACAGCTGGACAATTTCTTACACGTGGATTTTATAATTTCCCATAATACCCTCATGTATGATAATCCAACGGTTGTGCATCAGGTCAGACAATGGATGGTTTCGATTTGGCACCGTTTGGGTAGCCGATTAGAATTGAACACGTACCCCTTCGTCTGTACAACTACCCCTCTATAGAGGGGAACATACATTAGAGAGAGAAAAAAGTTTATCAGTTGCAGAGAGAAAAAAAAACCCAATTTTCTTTTTTTTTTTTGAGAGGAGAGTTTAGGGTTCCATCGAAGAGAAGTACTGGCTTCCTATTTCTTTCTGTTTCGTATGTTTTCTAGGGTTTAATCGTGATGAATCATAACCGGAGACGAAGATTGTGAGTTTTTTTTTTCTAGGGAAATCCTGCAAACTGTTTATGTGCTTATACACTGCTGGCTCGTTGCCCTCCAACTGAATAAATGATTGTTTGCTTCTTGCACTCAATGTTATTAGCGTACTAACAATTGCCATGTATAGGCACGTACCGTTGTTAGTACTTGCTTTTTGTTTCTTCATCGAGTTGCAAAGTCTGGAGGAAAATCAATGAAAAATTTTAGCAGAAGTTTGCACTAGACGGATGCAAAATTTTCTTTTTCATACGGTGTACAGGGATATACAGACATACAAAGGAAAGACGACTCATATATAGAATCTGAGTTTCGCTAGGATTTTTTTTGCACAGTTCGGTTAGTATTAGTTTGAGCTATTTTTGGAGGAAATGTACGCATATATAAATACACGTTTTCTCTTTTGGTATTCTCTAGAGAAACCAAGTAAAAGTCAATCGTCATGGAGAACCTTCCCACAGATATCACAAAAGACATACTTTCTCTATTACCCATTGAAGTCATCTTACAGTGCAAACGCGTATGCAGAACTTGGAGAGATCTCCTCATCGGTCATAAAACCGGCTGGCTATTCGCGCATGCATCAGGTAATATACAACTCTTTTATGGAGATCAGAATGAAGTAACTTTCGAGACATGCTGCTCCAACAAAACACTTACAAAGTTTGATCACCTTGAAAAAAAATACGGTTGGCATAATTATTACATGGTTGGTTCATGCAACGGCTTGGTTTGTACGGATTCTGGTATTTGTAATCCCGCAACAGGAGAGTTCCTTTGTGGGCCTGTGGCTCAGACGGAAAACCGATATTTGATCGGTCGCTAGGAATTGGATTTCGATACCTTCCTTCCACCAATGAGTATAAAGTTGTCAGAATCAGGTTCTCAAACTCAAAAAGGCTGCCACATGGATATGTCAGAGGTATATACTCTTGGCTCTCGATCTGGGTGGAGAAGGAAAGAAAATGTCACGTACGATTATGATATGCGAGGCATCTTCGTCAATGGAGCAATTCACTGGATGGCCAATACAGCTGAAGCAGGCCGCGGCCAACAATATAAAATTGTGGCCTTGAATCTCGCGGATGAGAAGCTCAAGCATGTCCCAACACCACCTTTATATAATCCTTATCCTTGGTCAAACGGCCATGCTGAACTCATGTTGTTGAGGGGTGATTTGTGTTTTATTCACCACAGACGCGGGATAAGATTTTAGACATATGGGCGTTTAAAAAGAACACAAGAGTCAGGCAGCCCACGGTAACAGATGGAGACTACTACGGCAACAATTGGAGTTGGATTAAGGAGTTCAGTATAGCAATCAGACTACCGGAGATGTCATACACGCCATTGGCAATTACAGAGAGCAATGAAGTTCTATTATGGCAACCTAACCGACTATGCTGCTATAACGCTAATACGTAATGGTTATCCGTGCCTTCAAGTGATTCCTCACATGAACACATTTGTTTCTTTAAAAGATTTAGGTGAATGCTCCGGTAACTACGGTGCGATAGACTAGTGAGCCAGCGGAACAATAGCTAGCCTAGAAAGCCATGAAACTTCAAAGTTAGCTCTCCTTGGTATATCTAATGTCTTTATTTAAATGTTTATTTTCTTCGTGTTAATTAATGTTTTATAAACCTCTTTTGTCGAGTATATAAAAACATTATGTATACTAGTGCATTAGCTACATGATTACATTTTGAGTTCCCTAAGCTGCTATTACAAAAACATACAATCTCAAGGAAATAGGTCAGCGACCTCCAAGGATTGTGATTGATACATTGATGTCAGAGATCTTCCGGGAAGAACTTGAATCTGACGAAACACGTCTTTCAGTAAATGCAGGGTTCTTTGGAGCCGGAAGAGTTGAAATTCGCCAGTAAGCATAGAGAGTGTTGTAGCCATAGTTGGTCTGTCTATCGCGAATTCCTCTACACACAACAAACCCACATGAATGCATCTTAATATTTCAACCTCAAAACATGGTTCGGACAACACCAATGTTGGATCAACCAAGGCAAGTGCATTGTTCTCGTTCCACAGCTGCCATGCCTGAAACAATTTCTCCGAAAAATCCGCTACTTGATCAGGAAAAAGAAACTTGCAATGTAACGCTGTACGTTGAAAGCAGAAGAAACGACTGAAGATATGAACAAAGCACTTACATGTGCTAAAAGCCTCAATGATAGTTCCTGATTGCAGAGGCTAGAGTTTTTCTTTCCGCTCACAATCTCTAGAAGCAACACTCCAGAACTAAAAACGTCGGATTTTTCCGAAAGTCTTCCCTCCATTACGTACTCAGGGGATATGTATCCACTGAATTCAAGTATTCGAGACATGAACAGAAAAAACTCATATAAGATCGAAAAGTTAACTAGCCTGACCAAAAAAAAAAAAAACTTCAAATGAGTTACGCTTACAATGTTCCAGCAACCTTTCTTGTATTTGCTTGGAGTAGTTCACTGCTTCCGAATATCCTTGCCATGCCAAAGTCTAAAATTTTAGGATTCAATTCTTCGTCCAACAGAATGTTGCTAGCTTTGAGATCTCTATGGATGACTCTTACACCATGTTTGTTTACTCCTGACTCATCTGAGTCGTCTGGATCTGAATCATCTGGATCTGAGTGAAATCACCTGACTCATCTGGATCTGAGTCGATATGTTTGTTTTGAGTCAGATCTGACTCATCTGATTCGGAAATAAGTGAGTCAGTGGTTTGGTCCCATGAGTCAGGGATATTTTGTTACCTGACTCAAATGAGTCCGAGTCAGGGGTTATGTCTGAGTCAGAGTTCGAGTCAGATCTGACTCAAAATGGAAAACAAACGGTCTGACTGCTGACTCGGTCCGAGTCAGGAGTTGACTCAGATTCAGACGCCGAGTCAGCTGCAAACAAACAAGTCGTTAGTCTAGAATCTCTACGAAGATAAAGAATCCCTCTACCTATCCCTAGGATTATTTCGAACCGCCTTTTCCAATCAAACAATCCTCCCATTTTAGGATCTGATCCACACAGACGAAGATTAACAAGTGAGTATTCATGTATGGAAATTGGGAAATTTAAGGGAACATACATCGAAGTGATAGTTAGTGAACAAACCGAAGAGAAATGCATCCAGGCTTTTGTTGGGCATGTATTCATAAATCAACATCTTTTCTTCTCCATAAGTGCAGCATCCGAGCAGTCTGACGAGGTTTCTATGCTGTAGTTTAGAGATCACCAATACTTCCACCATGTTTGTTTACTCCTGACTCATCTGAGTCGTCTGGATCTGAATCATCTGGATCTGAGTGAAATCACCTGACTCATCTGGATCTGAGTCGATATGTTTGTTTTGAGTCAGATCTGACTCATCTGACTCAGAAATAAGTGAGTCAGTGGTTTGGTCCCATGAGTCAGAGGTATTTTGTTACCTGACTCAAATGAGTCCGAGTCAGGGGTTATGTCTGAGTCAGAGGTCGAGTCAGATCTGACTCAAAATGAAAAACAAACGGTCTGACTGCTGACTCGGTCCGAGTCAGGGATTGACTCAGATTCAGACGCCGAGTCAGCTGCAAACAAACAAGTTCTTCGTTTATAAATTCTTGCGAGCCTTGTTCAGAGTTTTTAGAAAGCCTTTTAACAGCTATCTCTTGTTCCTCCTGTCCATCATGTAACATTCCCTGAAGAAAACCATATCATGCATTTCGTACAGGCTAACATACATGACTCGTCATAATCAAAAGTTGTGCAAGATATTATCTACCTTATACACTGATCCAAAACCACCCTGCCCAAGCTTATTGGCCTCACTAAAATTGTTTGTTGCAACAGCTAGTGTTTTAAAATCGATTACTCTGAGCTCCGTGTTTTCTTCAATTAGCATCTCTGAATCTGAGGGTTCTCTTCCATAACCATAATCGTCATCTGAAATACACAAATGATCTTCTCATGTTTTTCTTCTTCCTTGTTCTGTATCTCCTCTTTCTTTCCCACTCTACACTCTTTCTCATGCCTCTCTTCATTTTTCCTGGTGTTATATGCACACAGAATTTCACAACCAATATTTTCGAATGAGTTATACAAATTGAAGTGCATTCCATGCAGAAGAACGACATCAAGAGATCTAAGAATTAGTCGTAAAGCGAAGTAAAACTAGTAATGCAGTGTAGTATACCTATCAAATAGAGGAAATAGAAATATATGAAACACAAATCCATCCCAAACAAGAACGAATTTGTTTTCTCGTGAAAATCCAGCAAAAATATGAGGTGACACTGGTTAAAAGCATTCCTATAAGAACTGAAGTTACGAGAATCATCTTCACGTCCCATTCCTTATCTGCAGTCAAAAAGGAAAGTATAATGCCGATACGGTTTACGTTTGTCATATCTAGTTCAGAAAACGAAGAAAGATATGCAGGACTAACCAAGTTCAGAACTGGCAACGCGTATGTGAAGATTGAAACCCGACTGCTCAGAGGTTTCACGTGCGTCAATGAAATCTCCTGTCCACCACATGCACCCAAAGTTGGGATCGTAATTGCCGTACGAGTACGCAATGCATGAACAGTTGTGCAAACATTTATCATGTCACTGCACGTAGCTTATGCCTTGCGACAAATGATAATAATCTGGCACATTCCACATATCCACTTCAAAACCCATCTGCTTCTTTTACCTTACTTCTTTCACTACTTTGATCACCGGTTTTACTGCTTATTATCTCACACTGCAGACCTTTTCTCCTCGAGCATCCACCTGACCAATCCCCATATTTCCATTCATTTATGAACTTTGGTTCGAACCCTCTCATGCAACTACAGGTTTTCGAGTATTGCTTATAAATACCGAATGCCCCGCATTTGTTATAAATGTCAGAGGACCAGCTGACGAGCCATTGTTTCTTCTCCTCGTGCCATTGTTTTCCTATTGACTTCCCATCAGATTCTAAAACTATCCTTGACAAAGCAGATTTGTCCTCATATAATATAGTAGATAAGAAAACAGTACCTTTCGAATAATCTTTCTCTAACTTGAAGTCTGAATCAGGATGATCCAGGCCTATAAACTCCTCCTCATTTCTCCATGAGGTAATCGTTTTTTTCTCACCTGTTCTAAGATTCCCGCCAATTTGCATCCCCGGCAGAAGCGTATTGGTAGGGTGATCAAAACTTTGCCATAAATACCTTCCTTCATTGTGGTTATAGTTCGGCGATGATTCTCGTAGAACGAGATTCCCAGTATCCAGCAGCTCAGCAACTAACTGATGAGAGGCAAGACCAGTAGTGACATTTGTTGTCCAGCATAGTTTCCCTTGCCCATCAAGAACCACAAGATTTCCGTCACTGGCAATCTTGAAAACTCCAGAAGAATCATTTGCCGGGTGATCTCTATTAGCAACCCATACTATGGTTGGCCCTGGAATATTATTGTACCAAATTCCAACATAGCGATTGCAAGAATCAGCAAGGCTAAAGAAGCCTAATCTGAAAATTCCATCTTTTGAGGAAATTATTGTTTCAGGGTTTGTTATGAATTGTGTTGCTGTAATAGTTGTGCCAACTACTGCTGCACTCGCAAGGCGCAAACCATCTAAAAAAAAGAGGGTGAAAATTGAAGGAAATAGCCTCATTTTTCTGTTGTTTGCTTTGATTTCTTCCTGTTGTTGTGTGCATAGAAATGATTGTATCCAGAAATGAAAAGAGAAGATATGATTGGATTATAAAGATGGAAATTTGCCAACCACTTTATTTAATGCAGCTCCGAAAAAGAACTCCTTTGGCTTCAAATCTTTCAGATGAGTTACGTGAGGAACTTACTTTACAGACTTGGACTGTTACTGTTTTTTTTTTTGTTTGTTTCCTTTTTATAAAAAAGCTGGGTTGCTCGGATTATGGGAGTGCCCTAAATCTTAAAAGTAGAGTACCTAAGTATTTGCTTCCTCACCATGACTGAGGTCTTTGACGTTCAAGAAGAAAATCAAGAAGGTCTAAAATCTGAAACAAGTGGTATTCCTAAAAAAGAAGGTGAAAATGAAGAACTTGGTCTACTTAGATTAACAATATAGAAATGGGAAAATAAATTCATGTACGAAACATCAAAAAGGACACACGCAAATTTGAAGAGATCGGCTAAGATTCTAAGAATTGAGAGGAATCCAAAACGATTACCTTCAGAAATGATTCTAATACCATATATTTCTCTATGAATCCAAAACTCCAGGCAGATTAAAACCCCAAGGACTAGACTTTTTCCCTCTCCTGTACCTTCTTTCCCTTCTCAAATCACTTGGGAAACCTTTTTTTGATGGTTGAAACTCTTAACACAACTCCAATGAGTTTGTTGTGCAGGGGAATGAATTCTGCTGCATTGTAGCTAAAGAATCACGGCACACAATTACTTTAAGAACTGATTTTAAAGGGAAAACGAAGAGTCCCTTAACTATATATAGCTGCAAGAGGTTGTCATAGATTCATCGAAAACGGGATGATCTCATTCTTTGGGATCTCATTCTATATGCAGGATTCTTTGGAGCACGAACAACAGTGGCAATATCGCCAGTAAGCATTAAAAGTGCGTCATCCATTTTTGGCTTATCTTCTGCAGATTTTTCAACACACAGTAGCCCTACATTAACGCATCTCAATACTTTTTCCAGAGTAGATGGATCGTGCAACAAGATTTTCTCGTCAATTAGGTCTCTTGGTTTTTTCGCATTCCAGAGTTGCCATGCCTGAAATATCATCTCCAAAAAAAGCCAATTGTAATCAGGAGAAGGAAATTTTCAAGTTTCAACAGTTGTAAAAAGTGGAAGGTTATATTGAAAACTTACATGGTTTATGAGGTTTTGTCCTGATTACCTCCGGTATTGTGTTGCTTTCCACTGACAATCTCTAGCAACAATACTCCGAAACTGAAAACATCGGTATTGTCCGAATAACATCCATCCATTAAGTACTCAGGGGACATGTACGCCCTAAGTATTTGAGAAACATGGTCTTAGAGCATGAAACAAAATATAGAACATGCAATAAAAAGATTGAGAGGACATTCAAAGCAAGAGTACCGCTTACCTTGTACCAATAAGTTTGCTAGTATTTACTACATGTTCATCATCTCCAATTATCCTTGCCAAGCCAAAGTCTGCAATTTTAGGATTTAAATCCTTATCTAGAAGAATGTTGGGAGCTTTAAGATCTCTGTGGATAACTCTTGGGATAGAATCTCTGTGAAGATAAACAACCCCTCTACTTATCCCTTCTATTATATTTCCCAATTTAAGCTTGGCGTGTTAGGATCTGACCCAAAATAATTTTAGAGCATTGAGTTAACGAGTGAAAATAATTTCAGGGGAGGATGTTATTGGAAGAACAAACCGAAGAGAAATGACTCCAAGCTTTTGTTGGGTAGGTATTCAAAAATCAATATCCTCTCTTCTTCGTGAATACATTAGCCGAATAGCCTAACCAGGTTTCTATGTTGTAGTTGGGCGATCACCGAAACCTCGTTTCGAAATTCTTGCTCCCCTTGTCTAGAGCCCATAGATAGCCTCTTCACAGCTATATCTTGCCCATCCTCCAAAGTTCCCTGAGGATAGCCGATGAATGCATGTGCTATATAAGATTAAACTTGCTTGTAAATTAAAACAAGTGGCACGGCATTAGCTACCTTGTACACTGAACCAAAGCCACCCTTCCCAAGCTCATTGGCTTCACTAAACTGCTTTGTAGCAGTAGCTAAAGTCTTGAAATCAAATACTCTAATCTCTGAATTGTTTTTGACTGAAGTGGCAAGTTGTATAGTCTTCTCTTTGCTTTGTGAATTCTTTTTCAAGCCTCTCATGCCGCTCTTCAGTTTTCCTGGTTTTAAAATGACAAGGAATTTTTTCAATCCCAAATCAATCAAACGAACTATATATACAAATGAAGTGCCTACAGAATGGAAGTAAACTAGTCATGGACTTCACCTATGGAAGTAACTATATGATTTGCCATCCATCTCCAGAAAGTAACTATCATGTCCACCAAGAGCTGAAACACCAACATACGCCAGCTAAGATTATACATAAACCTATAACACCCGCGAAAATCAATTGAGCATGAAGGTCTGCGCCTGAGGTCTTCGAACAATTTGTTTTACACCATTCCGTAGCATCTGCAGTTAAAAAGAAAAGTCATACAACCCACTCGAAATAGTTCGATTACAACCGGTTTATCGATTATATGCCACACTGATAATATTACACTAGTCAGTACTCAAATCTAGCTCAAAGAATGAATAAAAGCAGGAATTACCCATTTCTGAATCATTGGCAACACGGATTTGAAGATTGAAATAGATGAGCAGATCAGACTTCAAGGAAATTACATCCATCAAACCTCCCATCCACCACAAACACCTGTTGCTATAGTACGAGTGCATCCCATCAAACAGGTAAACAGTTGTTCAAACAGTACTCTTTGCACTGCATATCAGTGTTTACGCCTTCCAGCGAAATAGAATAATCAGGCAATTTTTCAACATGCGATTCCTCAAACACATCTGTTCCCTTCCTTGTAGTTTCATTGCTGGTTTTTTCACACTGCAATTCTTTACTCGGTGCACATCCACCTGACCAATTCCCATGATTCCATTCATTTATGAACTTGGGTTTGAACCCTGTCCAACATCTACAGATTGGTGAACTGTCTGGGTTACAAGCTCCAAAAGGTCCGCATTTGTTATAATCCTCACAGTACTCTGTAACCGGTGATGACCAATTGTTGCGCCATTCTTTCTTCGTCTCATCCCATTGTTTTTCTCGCAATTGTCCATTTGCATCTAAGATTAACCTCAATGCGGAAGCATTATTTTCATTGGATATGGTTAAATAAACAGTACCTTTTGTAGGATCTCTGAATAGATTCAAGCTAGTCCTAAATGGATAATCTTTTGCAAACTCCCCTCGTGTCTCCTCCTTGAGTTGCATCCATGGACCACTTCTCCATTTCCTTTCAGAACCGTTCTTGATAACTAGCTGTGGAGGAACAGATAGGCTTAACTCTAAAGCGAATTCACTACAAGAAAACGTGGTTTTGGTGACAACAATTTTTGCGGCAAAGAATATTTCATTGCTAAAGCTTAATTGTGGTGACCAAAATAATTTTTGTCAATATTGTTAGGTTTTCTGTGATGGGACTCGGGTTTCATCACTCATAAGTTTTTAGTGACCTCGTTTAGAGACAAAATAATGTCTAATCACTAATAAGTTTTTTGTGATTATATATTTTTGTCACCATTTAATTATCCTGGCGTTTTTAGGGGCCACCCCAAAGGATTTAGGGGCCATCAATTTATACCCAGCCAAAGACTCTAGTTAAGGGGTACCCTATATGATATTGAAGTTACATAAATGCCCTTCTGGTAAAACTGTATAAAAACCAAATCAAAAACAATTCTACTCATTTCAACTCTTCTTCTTCCGGTTTCATATTATCTTCCGATTGTGGAAGAAAAAAAAATTTCCTCGTTCAACCGAAACATCGCCGCGAATCGTAAAATCAAAACATCGTCGATTCGATTATAAAATAATGGATAAGAGAAATGAAACCCACAGACCTAGAACCAAAAATGTTGCTCGGGGTATCGATCCAAACATTGGAATTTTAGCAAGAAATAAAGAAATTCTTGCTGCAAATGAAGAAGAACGCGAAGAACGCGAAGAACAAGTACCCGGCAATGTAGTCGGTGGTGGCGATTCCGAGACTCAAACACTTCGTCAACTTCAAATGGCCCCAATTATGTAAGAATCTATCATTTTTGGGGTTTATTTCGCTTTAATTCGTCGAATCGAGAAAAAAAATTTCTAGGGTTTTCGGTTATTTATCCAGATTCGGACGATATACATGCTCATTTACTTCCGAATGTAGTCGTGTTCTTCATTTTTCAAGAACATCGACAGTATTCGGGAGAAATATTTGATGCTTATATGCCGAATATTGGTGGCCAACATCGACTGTATTCGACAATTTCTAGGCCATATCTTTAAGTAGACACAAAGTATTCGGAAGAACACTCACTACCGAATGTATATATTGAAAAAATCTCAAAATTTCTGATATAGGAAAAATCCCATTTTGGGGCCAGTATTCATTCGGAAGACAATATAATGTTTTATACCTCCGATTGTGTAGGATAAAATTTTAGAGTTTCTGAACTCCAGTTGATGAACATTCGGTTGTAAACATGTTTATTTATATTCCGATTGTTTTTAATTCGAAAAAAATATGTGTCTTCTTGCTTCCGAATTTGTACATTCGGGTTATAGATGTGCACTTTGTCTTCCGATTGTGTAGGATGAAAAATTTATAGCTTCTGAACTCCAATTGATGTATATTCGGTTGCAAATATGTCTAGTTAGCTTCCGATTGTTTTGTCTTCGGGAACAATATGTGTCTTCTTACGTCCGAATGTGTACATTCGGGTTATATTTCCATACTTGGTCTTCCGATTGTATAGTTTGTAAATATTGTTCCTTTCTTTGTTGTTTAGACAAAGTCGAGAAGGGAGGAAGAAAGTGACAGCTAGTGCTAGGAGGGAAAGGAGTGCCAAAGATAATTCAGGTGCTCAACAAAGAGAACAAGAACAAAGCAGTCAACAAGGAGTGCAACCAACTGTTGAACAACAAGGCAGTGAACAAGGGGTGCGACCAAGTGTTGAACAAGCCGCTCAACAAAGTGCAGGACCAAGTGTTGAACCAGTTGATCCAGTGACAAGAGTAGAAGAAGAAGGACAACCAAGTGGTACCCAAAAAGCCAAAAAATCTTTTTAGTGATAATTTATAACTTTCGTTACAAAAAAAGCATATAATGACCAAGTTAATTCGTCACTAACTAATTTTACAGTAAAGAAACTAAAAGTTGGACGCTATATTTATTTTTAGCGACCATCAACTTTTTTCATTGCTAATATTTATATAGTAACAATGTCTAATCGTTACAAGAAAGAACACCTGCAACGAAGTGAATTTTGTTGCTTTTGTCATTTTAGTGATACTATAATTTCATCGCAAGTCATGATTCTATTGATTACTAAAATGTCGTCACAAAGAATTCTCTATGGTGATAAAAGAAAAAATAGTTGTTAAAAATTACTTTTTTTGGTAACAATATATTGTATCACGTGGAACATAATATTTAACTATAACTTATAAATTAGAGAAAAACAATTCATTTGTCGAAGTAATTTTTCATAAAGGGAAAAATATAAGAAATCATTTGTTTACATCATATGGGGAAAAGAAATTAAGCCAACATAGATAGAAAAAAATTCCTTCTAACATAAAGAATCCAGAAATTAAAATAGATAAAGTCTAGTTGGGAAGGATGATATGCACTCATGGTATATCTACAAATAAATCCATTTTTAATAAAAGTAAAATTAATCCAAAATAACACATTTTATAGTGATCTTTCACTATGGATTTTGTTACAACAATGCTCTATAGAGTTGGTGCTAGAGCCTTGCTTTATAGAGGACAAAAAAGACATAAAATAACCTGAATAATTTTAAAAGTAAATTCCCATGACGACAAATAAATAAGATAAAAAAACAGACCTATGAATGGAAAGCTAAACGTAAAAATGAACTTGAGATAAAGATCGAAGAATGCTGAAATCCAACCAATCAACAAGAAAAAATAATTAACCACATATATGAAAAATTCTTCCGGCGTGAAATCACCGAAAGATAAAGAGTTATTATTCTAATCAAAATTATTATCAAACTAAACAACTATTTTTAAGTAAATAAGTGCAAACAACTAATACTCTATAGAGCTGCTGAAGGTCCCCTTATACATGGTAGCATGCATGTGAAGGCTTTGTTTAAATCTCAAGCTAAGTCGTTTCCATCAATGGCGAGTTCATTAGTTTTCGCACATATAATTCTCAAATTTTGTTTCTTATTATCTGTTTTTTTTTACCGTCCAGAGTTATCCCAATCCAGAAAGATCGATAGCAGTTATCAGATTCCTTCTCATTATTTGGACTTGTTTTCATTTGTCGGATTCTTTATCATTATTTCGATTAATATTCATTTTTTGAATTAATTTTCAGTCTTATAATTTCATAAATCGGGTTAATAATAATTGTATGTTTATTATCATTCTTTAAATTCATTCTCATTCATATACATATGTGCGATTCATTGTGGAGAACGCCGATAAAGGTTCATTGTGTTCATTCTGATTGGACAAGTTTTTAAATTTTATCTATCTACTTTGTTCATTGTGTTCATCCGACTTTGAGATACGCAAATTTCATTGGATACGCTTAGTGATTTATATAAGTCGATTTCATGAGAAAATCTGATTCATGAATTGGTATGATCTCATTTAACCAGGCCCATTTACGTCCTAGCTGTGCCATTGATGTGTCCAACTAGCGTCCACGAAAGAAACATGTGGGATGCGCACGCGGGCACGTCTTACATGCGTCGTGTCAGCGTCCTGAGTGCGTCATGCGTCTTCTGTGCGTCTGACGCGGACACGACACCCAAATTGGTGCTTCCGTGCTTGATCCGTATGAGTACTCCAACATAAATATCCTCCGGTCAATCAATTTCATAATCCGTATACTTATACCATTAGACGGAGATCCGCCGTCCATAACATTTATCAAAACCCTTTTTTTTTTCTCTCACTTCACTTTTCCCATCTCTCGTCTCGCATCTCTTTCTTTTTCTCCAGCCAGCAAATTGAAGGCCCGTCTATACAAATTAACCAACTTCAAGCCCAATCGCAAACTCAACTCATCCCCTGGAGATGCCCAGAGAGGAAGGAGAGAACGAAATTCGTAAAACACATCATTTTAATCGCAACACCACGATTAGATGCAATCCCAACTCCTTCAACTACTCAAAGCGGAAGAAGGGGGAAGAGTTTTAGTAGAGCAATACCAATAGCAAATCCTACATCTACAAATGATGCACTGGTAGGCCCGAAGGGGTGTATAAAATTAAGCGCAAGAAAACGGGGGCCTACAGTAATACCGCAAGTGCACGGTCGTCAGTTGTAGCTCGTGCAAGTACGGGTCGATCCACAGAGATCGGGTGTGTTTTGGAGTGTTTAGCTATTTTGGGTTCTAGTTGCTATTGGGCTATGAAGCCTTTTGGCTTAAATTGCGCTTTGAGTACTAATGGGTTTGAATGCCCTTTGAATGAATTGGGCTTAGTGGGTTTGTTAACAATAAAATGAACTGAGCTTGGGCTCAGTTATCTTTGAAGTGTAAATGGGCTTTGGCCTTACAGGGAACTGAACTTGGGCTCAACAGTTCACTTGTGAATTGGGCTCAGTGTCTTTTGTTGTGAACTGGGCTTTGGATTCAGTCAAGGTTCTGGGCCTTTGGGATGAAATGTATTGGGCTTGGCTATTGAACTAGGCCTTTGGGCTTCACTGAATTGGACTTTGGCTTTGTAACTTATGAGCTTTGGAACAGCAGCAGACAACAGCAACAGCAGCAGTGCAGCAGAAGCACAAGGCAGTAAAGAGGAAGGAAAACAGCAGCACTGCAAGTGAAGCAACAGCAGCAGGAGAAAGCAAATAGCAGCAAAGGCCTAAGCCACAGAAAACAGTGCAAGCAAAGATGAACAAGAGCAACAGAAAACAAAATGAAAGATACAACAGGGCAACAGCAAAAGCAAAGAACAAAACAAGATAACCAAGGCCTAAGGCCAAGGGCAGGGTTGTGGTGAAGGAACTGAAATGAAGCAAGGCTAGGCAGAAAACAGGCAAACAAATAGAATGGGAAGAAAACTAGCTTGCTATGAGCACTAGTTTCTCCCAATGCTCAATCAAAGTGCAACCTAAGCATACACAGGGAATGGCAAGAAAATCAGCTTGCTATAAGCACTGATTTCTTCCATTACACAATCAGCACAAAGCTTCTAAGATACCTAGCCTAGCATTCCTTCAAATGAAAGTGAATTAAACATGACATTACACAAACATTACATGGCAGTGAGCATAACAGTGAACACTTAACAGTGAGTAGAATTAACAGTGAACATCAAGCATTAACAGTGCATTAACAAACAATTTTGAACATAAACATAACATGAAATAAGCATAACAGGAACATAAATGAAATGAAACTGAAACATGAACATGAAACTAAGCAGCAAATTGAACTAAAAACATTAAGCATAACAAGTGAACTGAAATTGAGCTTGTAAACTGAAAATTAACAGAAATTAACAGTTAACAGGACATGAGAGTCCTGGATGTAGGCTAGTCCAAACATACATAACAATTAACACAAACATTAACAATAAACACAAACATAACAATTAACAGGACATGAAAGTCCTGGATGCTGGCTATTCCAAGCATAACTATTACAACATACCCACAGTCTTATATATACCCACAACACATTAGGGTTCTACAAAAAAAATTCCCAAACTGACAGAGCTAGGGTTGGTGAATTCTTACCTAATTTGATGTAGCAACATCAAATTGAACGCAACCCATTACTCTACTTGTCCTTCTCTACCTCTCCATGCCTTCAATTTCACTCTAGCTCAACCCAATTTACCTATTTCACACTTTAGGGTTTCGGTTGAAAATGTGTGAAATAAGTGAATTAGATGGACTAGGGGGATGGGAACAATGATGGGTTATCATTGTTTGACGTGGTGACAGAGGTGGGTGGCGGAGCAGGTGGTGACAGAGGTGGAGAAGGTGGTGGCAGGACATGGTTGCAGGGAGATGGTTCTGCAGAGGGGTGGGTGGAGGAGAAGGTCGACTGGTTGGGAGAAGGGGTTGTTTGGTTAGGTGGATGGTGCTCGGTCACTAGGGTGTGAGGCGGCTTCATCAAATTTGATGTTCTGCGACGCTGAGTCATTGGATGCGAAGCTGGTAGGTAGATCGGACGGTGATGCGGAGGCAAGCGATGATCGACCGTTGGATTATATGATACAACAAAATGAACGGTACTTGATGGGGTTAGGTACTGTAGTGTAAGGCGGAGATATCAAACGTTGATGAACAGAAAGGGAGCGACCGTTGGATTCAACTACCATCTAATCTGAAGGCTTGGAATTTCAGCGCTGTGGTGCTTGGCAGAGACTTCAGATTTTGATGCTCTATGAAGGAGCGACCATCGGATGCTTCTGGGAACTGATCTGACGGCTGAGAACGGAGGCGCTTTTGTGTGTAGAAAATGAGGTTGTGCGCACCATTCTTCGCGGCTTCCTTGCGTGATTTCTCCCGGCTTTTCACTACTTTTCTGCTCTTTTCGCTCCGCGACTCATCCGAACTTTATTTATTACCTAAAAATTCAAAATTAAGTAAGAAAAATATTTATTCTTGAAAACAATGAAAATACAGAATATGGGATAAAATGTAGAATTAATGCATAAAAGATGAGTTAAAATGCCAACAAAAAGGGATAAATATATACAATATTTGGCACTCATCAAATACCCCCAAACCTGAATTTTACTTGTCCTCAAGTAAAACAAAACTAAGGAAATCCTAACTATACCACTGTCGCTGGTCTCTCGAATGCATTTAGCGTATGCACTAAGCCTTTTAAACCACTAAGTGTCCCTAGTGGACGAGTTGAAGTCTCGTGAAGGTTTACCAGAGGTGTGCCTACAAAACCTAAGGACAAAATATAAGCTCAGATTCCATCAAATGTGACATGTGCAAAACAGTTTAGGCTCACAGCAAAATGGAGATGTCAATCTAGCTATCGAAGGCACAATCCTAGCACTGATAACAAATAAAGACATGTGATAAGAGTGTAAAGTGTATCTACACATGTGTAAAGAAAGATCTGAAGTAATGACTACTAATCACCAAGAGATAGTTTCTCAGGCTAAGAACTGAGGTCGAAATCTAGCTAGATGTCCGGACTTTACGAGAATTGTGAATGAGTTGGAGGTATTTCACAGTTTCTCGCGTTGTACATCAATGGCATACACCCTTCCTTGCTTATTACAATGAAACAACAAAAATAACTCTTTACATGACTCTTATTTACATTGACTATTCTCTTTTTATTTTTTGAACAAGAGATGATGGAATTGATAAATACTTGATTTTTTTTTTTTTTTTTTTTTTTTTTTTTTTTTTTTAAGCACTGATACACTTTTGATACATAACAAAAAGAAACAAAAGATTACATGACACTTTGCAAGAGGTAGCCCTTTTTGATGCACCCAGTTAAATTCGATGGTTGTCTTTCTTAATGTAACCTCCATCTTCTATCCCAACCAACCAAAGAACAAGCTAGTCCAGTTTCGTTCAGTATTCTAAAGTGATTGGCAATCGTAACTTCCTATCCAACACCTTGAAGATCGAGGCCATACATGTATTGGTAGATCGTGCTCGTGCAAATTTCTTATCACTATGTGAATTGTGCTAGAATCAGGGTGCCTAAATATCTAGACTAAGACTCCTAATAAAAATACATATTTGCACAAGAGTCAACATTTCAAGGTAAATGAGCTCCATTTTTATGATTTTTTTCAATTTTTTAATTTTTTTTTGAATTTTGATTTTTCAATTTTTTTTGGAATTTTTCAATTTTTTTTCAAAAAGAAGAAGGAGTTCGTTTTCAATTATGGCAAATTATCATGGTATCTACTCTATACCCCCAAACCTAAACTAAACATTGTCCTCAATGTTTCAAAATATGGAAAGAATTAAAATGCAACATATGGAAAGGGACATGCTGAGTAGAGTAAAAGGAGAGAGAATACCCGATTTCGGCGAAAGCAGAATTAAAACTCCGTTATTCAAGGCAAAAATCCAACATATTTCAGCCGAGATCATATTGGATTAGCAAAATATATACAAAAGGAACAAAAGGGTTTTTAAGAAATTTTATCTACTGGATTATATACAAAAAAATCACCATACACCAAAAGTCTAAAGAGTTGAGGATCAACCCAAAAGAAAAAGTGTAGATACATGGAAAGTTTCAAAACACTAAAATTGGACTTAAATGGGAGAAAAATAAAACTTTTTTTTTTTTTTTTTTAAAAGAAAATAAAATTTGGTTTTTGAAATGGGAGCAAGCCCACTGTTTGTCCTCTAATGGAATGAAGGCTGCGGCCCAAGAAACACTAAGTTTTAATTTTGAAAGTTTAATTTGGCCCAGTTGGTTAAGGCCCGTCGTTTGTTTTAAAACTTTGGTTTCGAGGTCCACTCTTGAGTGGAAGCAAGTCCACAATCAGTTATAAGCTCAGCTGGGTTTAAACCCAGAGTCCAAAATACAAGTCCAATGAAAGAATTTAAACAAGCCCACAAATTAAACAAACAAGCCCACAAATAAATTATTACAAACCCAACAGAAAATAAGAGAAGCCCAAAAATTGGCTTTAATATTACATGCCCACAATTAAAAATTGGAAGCCCACAATTCGGGTTCTCTTAAATGGGTTACCTTTTAAGCACAGCCCAGCTGCTCTGATATTGTTGCAAAAACCCAGTTGGGTTTTGGTTCTTTTCCTTGGTGGCGTCCCAGCAGAGGAAAAACAGGTTCAGAACAGCAGGTCCAACAGCAAATGAAGTGGAGCAGATGCAGATGCAAATGCTATGAAATGAAATACAAAATAGCTAAAGAAAAACACAGATAAAACACAGCACCAATCCCCGGCAACGGCGCCAAAAACTTGGTAGGCCCGAAGGGGTGTATAAAATTAAGCGCAAGAAAACGGGGGCCTACAGTAATACCGCAAGTGCACGGTCGTCAGTTGTAGCTCGTGCAAGTACGGGTCGATCCACAGAGATCGGGTGTGTTTTGGAGTGTTTAGCTATTTTGGGTTCTAGTTGCTATTGGGCTATGAAGCCTTTTGGCTTAAATTGCGCTTTGAGTACTAATGGGTTTGAATGCCCTTTGAATGAATTGGGCTTAGTGGGTTTGTTAACAATAAAATGAACTGAGCTTGGGCTCAGTTATCTTTGAAGTGTAAATGGGCTTTGGCCTTACAGGGAACTGAACTTGGGCTCAACAGTTCACTTGTGAATTGGGCTCAGTGTCTTTTGTTGTGAACTGGGCTTTGGATTCAGTCAAGGTTCTGGGCCTTTGGGATGAAATGTATTGGGCTTGGCTATTGAACTAGGCCTTTGGGCTTCACTGAATTGGACTTTGGCTTTGTAACTTATGAGCTTTGGAACAGCAGCAGACAACAGCAACAGCAGCAGTGCAGCAGAAGCACAAGGCAGTAAAGAGGAAGGAAAACAGCAGCACTGCAAGTGAAGCAACAGCAGCAGAGAAAGCAAATAGCAGCAAAGGCCTAAGCCACAGAAAACAGTGCAAGCAAAGATGAACAAGAGCAACAGAAAACAAAATGAAAGATACAACAGGGCAACAGCAAAAGCAAAGAACAAAACAAGATAACCAAGGCCTAAGGCCAAGGGCAGGGTTGTGGTGAAGGAACTGAAATGAAGCAAGGCTAGGCAGAAAACAGGCAAACAAATAGAATGGGAAGAAAACTAGCTTGCTATGAGCACTAGTTTCTCCCAATGCTCAATCAAAGTGCAACCTAAGCATACACAGGGAATGGCAAGAAAATCAGCTTGCTATAAGCACTGATTTCTTCCATTACACAATCAACACAAAGCTTCTAAGATACCTAGCCTAGCATTCCTTCAAATGACAGTGAATTAAACATGACATTACACAAACATTACATGGCAGTGAGCATAACAGTGAACACTTAACAGTGAGTAGAATTAACAGTGAACATCAAGCATTAACAGTGCATTAACAAACAATTTTGAACATAAACATAACATGAAATAAGCATAACAGGAACATAAATGAAATGAAACTGAAACATGAACATGAAACTAAGCAGCAAATTGAACTAAAAACATTAAGCATAACAAGTGAACTGAAATTGAGCTTGTAAACTGAAAATTAACAGAAATTAACAGTTAACAGGACATGAGAGTCCTGGATGTAGGCTAGTCCAAACATACAAACAATTAACAAACATTAACAATAAACACAAACAAACAATTAACAGGACATGAAAGTCCTGGATGCTGGCTATTCCAAGCATAACTATTACAACATACCCACAGTCTTATATATACCCACAACACATTAGGGTTCTACAAAAAAAATTCCCAAACTGACAGAGCTAGGGTTGGTGAATTCTTACCTAATTTGATGTAGCAACATCAAATTGAACGCAACCCATTACTCTACTTGTCCTTCTCTACCTCTCCATGCCTTCAATTTCACTCTAGCTCAACCCAATTTACCTATTTCACACTTTAGGGTTTCGGTTGAAAATGTGTGAAATAAGTGAATTAGATGGACTAGGGGGATGGGAACAATGATGGGTTATCATTGTTTGACGTGGTGACAGAGGTGGGTGGCGGAGCAGGTGGTGACAGAGAGAAGGAGAGGTGGGTGGCAGGACATGGTTGCAGGGAGATGGTTCTGCAGAGGGGTGGGTGGAGGAGAAGGTCGACTGGTTGGGAGAAGGGTTTGTTTGGTTAGGTGGATGGTGCTCGGTCACTAGGGTGTGAGGCGGCTTCATCAAATTTGATGTTCTGCGACGCTGAGTCATTGGATGCGAAGCTGGTAGGTAGATCGGACGGTGATGCGGAGGCAAGCGATGATCGACCGTTGGATTATATGATACAACAAAATGAACGGTACTTGATGGGGTTAGGTACTGTAGTGTAAGGCGGAGATATCAAACGTTGATGAACAGAAAGGGAGCGACCGTTGGATTCAACTACCATCTAATCTGAAGGCTTGGAATTTCAGCGCTGTGGTGCTTGGCAGAGACTTCAGATTTTGATGCTCTATGAAGGAGCGACCATCGGATGCTTCTGGGAACTGATCTGACGGCTGAGAACGGAGGCGCTTTTGTGTGTAGAAAATGAGGTTGTGCGCACCATTCTTCGCGGCTTCCTTGCGTGATTTCTCCCGGCTTTTCACTACTTTTCTGCTCTTTTCGCTCCGCGACTCATCCGAACTTTATTTATTACCTAAAAATTCAAAATTAAGTAAGAAAAATATTTATTCTTGAAAACAATGAAAATACAGAATATGGGATAAAATGTAGAATTAATGCATAAAAGATGAGTTAAAATGCCAACAAAAAGGGATAAATATATACAATATTTGGCACTCATCATGCACCACCTTTATTAGATGCTTAATGTGTTCAAGTTAACAAGTCAATGGTAATTTTTTTCACAAATTTTGCCAGATCTCTAATTAGGGTTTTGATTTCTATCTTTCGTCTCATTTTCTGTCGATTTCTTCGTTAGGGTTTTAATGTCCAATTAGGGTTTTGATTTCTAATTAGGATGCCGATTTTTAAGAAGGGTTTTGATTTCTCCCTCGGGGTTTTTCTTCATCACTTCAGTTTGATGGTTGGTGTTGTGCATTTGTTCATCTTTTCAATTTGTTTGTTTTATTAGTTTTATTATGAAATCAAACCACCTAAACCCTTGTGTTTTATTCTAATTCTTTTCCGTAACCCTGATCTTTTATATTTTGTTTGCGTGTTGTGCTACCACCTGGCAGCATACGTAGAGATTGTACTGAACTTGCTGCGAGCTCGTCATTATATGTGGGTGTACCCAGACAGATTCAGTTCATAAGAACCTCAATGGTTTCATCAGGTTGAGTCTTTAAATGTAGTTGTAGTCTTTAACTTGGGGTTTTTGGTTCTTTTAGTTTTCAGTGCAAATACCTTATTGTTGACATAACTCATAAGTATTTTATCTGCGTGGTAGAAACCATATTCTAATTTATAAGAACCTAAAGGCTTTTATCGGGTTGAGTCTTTAAATATAGTCTTGAATTTGGGGTTTGGCTCTTTTAGTTCTCAGTGCGAATACCTTAGTTTTGACAGGAGTATTTGATTTGCATGGTAGAAACCATATTCTAGTTATAATAGTGTAACAATAATTGGTTGTATTTAGAGCATTTAATTATGATTTCCTGTACTACTGCTCTGCAACGATAGTGCAAGAAATGTTTTCAGTTCGTTGGTGTTAAATGAAAGCATTATACACCTTATGGCCCATTATAAATATGAAATTTTCAAGTGTTTATGTATATCAATTGATTCTCGCCACCACATGTTTATAAAAAAACTTTTATCGACTCGTTTTAATGGTGTAGTTTGCAGGGAAAACCATGTTGCAGGCTATTAATAATTCTTCGAGATGTCTATTTCAGATTGGTATACTGATTTTGTGTATTTTTTAATTCAGGCACCAAAAGGGTGAAAGCTTCACCACCATCTTCAAAGTCGGCTAAGTATGTTGGTGGTAAACAAAATAAGAAAGTCTATTCATAATGGGTTCTTCTTTGTGAAAACCACCCTAATTGTTTTCTAAGATTACAAGTTATATTATTACACAGGTATGGGATTTTCTTCCATTTTTATCCTTGGTGTTTTGTTTCAAACTTCGTGAAAATCATGCTCTAAATCCTTTATGGTGTTTTGTTTCAAACTTTTGTGATTAAATTCTTAGTCCACCTTATTGTATTTTTACTTGTTGTTTTCCTTCATGGTAAGCATAAAATGTTCTCTAGAATGCCGTTTTAACTCTAGTGTACTGTAGCATAGAGTATTAACTTGCTATCTTGAATTTTAGCACACACTTTTGCAAATGGAAGGAATGCTATTTTAGCTGGCACAAACCTTTGCCTTAGCCTAATTTCCCCCTGTGATTTTGATATAATTTTTTTTTCTAAGATCATTACTTCAGCTGGCTTCGTAAAATATTATGTCACACAATACCCTAAGTAAAGAGTCAGTTCGTGCAATCTTAAATATCATCTTTAATCCATGATTATGTAGACAACTATATTATGATAACTTTATGGAGTGGTGGGTTCAAATCATATATGCACTGAGAAGAAGCATATCGGCTGACTGAAGGACACAAAGACTACCTTTCACTGTTCCCATTCTAATATTTTTTGTACTCAAGCTTGGTTATGTTTTTAGCTAATTAATTATCATGTTACTCATGTGTGGAAATTGTTTATTTTTAAAATTTATGCTTCATGTGAGTTGGGTCCTATGCCTTTCTCATTTCATTAGACATGCCTTTCTTTGTAGAGTTAATCTAATGTTAAACTGATGTGTTGGTCAGACAAAGTTGAGATTCAAACGACACCCGTACATATATCACTGAAGGACTAGGCACAATGGCTTTGATTTCTGATGAAGCTCCCATCAGATGGGTAAGTAGACGGTATTAATGTTCATTTGTTGTGTGTCTCTAAACTAATATGATTCAGAAACTCATCCAATCAATATTTGTTGTATTTTCTTGGTTAATCTATGACATCATTGGAATTGAATTACCTACATGTTTGACATTCTGGTACACATCATAATGTGTTAATTATTCTTTACTGTATATATATATAGGACAAGATTAGTGAGCTATTGCAGCAAGGCAATAAAGAGGGATCTACACCACCCACTTGGATCAAAAGTATGTGCTGAAGTTTTGAAAAGAATGTGAAAGCGACGAAGACGTGCTATAACCGCTGCTGATTATAACAGTGAAGCACTTCATGAATGATAGAAGCGCAAGCTGACTGAATTCAAGCTCAAGATGACCAACTATGCGCGCAAAATGAGGCTATCAAAAGGTTGAAGGAAGACAATGAAAAGCTCACACTAAACATGATCTGAAAACAACATCTGATGCGTAGACTCGGGCTATAGTTTGGTATTTTATTTTTACTGGTGAAAGTTTTTATTTATTTAGTGGTAGAGTTTATTTATCAGATGTTTTTCAGTTTGGATATTGTTTTAATAATTTATTTTAATGATTAATTATTTTTTATTCAACTAATATTATTTATTTATTGTGTAATAAATCTCTTTGGAATGATGGATGATAATATATGCTAGTCACCAAAGAAAATTTGGTGACTAATTTGGCATGTAAAGAAAATAGTTAGGGACAAATAATTTTTCCAGGAAATAGTTGTGGTGAGGTTGGTGTTGCGTCTCTAATAAATTTCTGAGACGAATGACTTCGTCGGAAAAATAGTTTTGGAGACAACTATATTTGTAAGTAAAGTTGTTTGGAGACGAAGAGACAATCATAATTGGTCATTATATATACTTTTGAAGACGACTAAATTTTGATATTGAATTTTTATTTTGAGATGAAAGTTAGTTCGCTGCTAAACCATTATATTTTCTGAGATGAACAATTTTGTAGCTAAAACTATTTATGTGACAAATTTGTTTCTTCACTATAAGTATATTTTTGAGACGAAAAAAATTCGCGGCTAAAACTATTTTATGTGACGAATTTGTTTCTTCACAATAAGTATATTCGAGACGAACAAATTTCACGGCTAAAGTTATTTTAAGTGACAAAACATTTTCCTCACCAAACATACCTAGAGTGACAAAATTCTTCGTCACAAAATTAGTGAACAGTGTTAATTTTATTTGCTCACAAAAAGATAGTTTTGGTGGCAAAAAATTTTATGTCGCTAATTAAAAAATTTCGGTGACGATTTCTAAGGACGTCACAGAACACTTTCAACGAGTCAGTATAGGTGATGAAATTTTTTGCATCGTTGAATTCTTTTTGCAACGAAAAATTGACTTTCGTGACACAATATTTTGCCACTAAAAGCGACTTTTCTTGTAGTGGAAGTTTCCTGCAGATGGATCAGAATCATCTTTCCACGAAATAATCTCCTGTTTCTCACCAAATTTCATCATTGGCAAAAGCGTATCGGTTGGATGATCGAAACTCTGCCACAGGTTCATGTTGTTTGTAGTTTCTCGTAGAACAAGATTCCCAGTAGCTCAGCAACTGAATTTTTAGAGACCAAATTAGAAACATTCGTGGTCCAGAACAAGATTTCCGTCATCGGCAATTCTTAAAACTCCGGAAGAATCAGTCACTGGATCATCTCTATTTGCAACCCATACTATGGTTTTCTCTGGAATATTGGTGTACCAAATTCCCAAGCAACGATTCCGAGAATCACCAGGGCTGAAGAAGCCTAAACTGAAAATTCCATCTGTTGAGGAAACTAAAGTTTTGGGATCTGTCATGTTCTTTGCCGGTGTAATAAGTTTCCCTATTGAAGCTTCAAGGCGTAAAACAACTAGAATAATGAGGATGTAAATGTGGTGTTTCCTTTACCACCCATTATCGTAATGCTCCAGAAACTATTGTAATCACCACAAAGGAAAAGAGAAGAGGGGTCTAATGAGGACTCAAGTCTGGCGGGGCTATAATCCGATAAAACAAAGTCTGCGTAAATGTTAAGCTAATACTCATTCAATTATTGATTGTCAATTATTGAGCTCACGCCACCACTCGAGATCCAGTTGAATGAGTATGAATACAGAGGGTTCACGGATGAAGAGAAAAGTCTATTCTAACTGTAATTTGGTGTTCTATTTTTCTTTGTAATTTGTTAAACATTGACTTTGTTTTTCTAAGACCATCGGCAAAATAAATATATGGGGTCTAAAATAAATGACTTTTTGATCATCGATGATGCCTACTGGTTCAAGTTGTATTACCAACTTGATGATACTTCGCCTTCCAAAGCCCACAAGTCTCGAACAACAATGATACGTCTGACAATTCTCAGACTTGGAGTCCACCAGTCGAAGGCTTTGTGAAGATTAATGTTGACGCAGCAACTCTGCTTGGAATTTCTTCAGCTGCCTCTGTAGCAAGAGACCACGATAGCCATATTGCACTCTAGATGTTTCTAGACTAGAAAGGACAACAGGTTTGTCTAGTTATGTGTAAACACACTTAAATTAGTAGGAATAAAGAAAAGAGTGTATTTCAATTGTAATTGTAGTTGCAGGAAATCCTACGACCACGTCCATTCAAGATTTAGTAACTCTCTAAGAAATCATGGTGAAAATCATTTGTTTATTCGTCAAGATCTTAAGATTGAATACAAAGTATTACAAAGACTTTACTTGCTCTCCAAATAAATTTTCCCTCTCCTAATTTCTTGTATTTCATTCACCCCTAGAGATCCCACAATACACAGTTTCCTTCTCTTTATATAGGGTAATACATTGTGGATGATAGCTAATAGATCCCCTATTTTCGGAATCACTGTGTACAATCGCTCATATACATTCGCTCAATCTCGCACACCTTACACTTTCGCACAGGTCTCACATTTTACTCGTGACTATGCTGACATCATTACATACGTCATCCTAATTTTAGTATATGCGATGACCTTTATCTCGCATACATAATGAATGTGCGATATTTCACTCCTACATTTTGCCTCTTCTCACGTCGTTCTCTTTATAGAGTGAGCGACGTGAGAAACTTTCAATCCAACTTATCGCACAGTTTTATTTCTTCATATTTTATTTTGCCGACATTCTTCCGTAATTTCAGCTTTTCCTTCTGCACATGTCGATTCTTTTGCTTTTTACCGATACAACGCGTCTCTAACCGGTCATCTTTCTTTTCAATTTATTGATTTATCCTTGAGAAATAACTTCTTCGTCTCTTCTTACTTTGTTTATATCTCTTTTTCCTCGAAACTTCTACTTCCCTGATTCATTTGTTACTGCTGCTGCTGTTTTATCACCATTATTCTCATGGATCCAAATTTAAGGTTTGTGCATTCTATCAAAATCATCTTCTTTTTTTTTCTGTTGACTACGATTGTTGATCTTATGATTAACTTAACTCCCCTACTGTTTGCAGGAAAAGTTCCTCTTCGAATGGCCTCAAAGTAACTGTTTCCAACCCTAAATCTTCTTCAGATATCAAGGACAAAGAATCTCTCAAGAGGAAGACTTCGCACAACAAAGGAGGAAGAAATATTCTATTTTTATCAAACAATATTGTTGCCTCTATTTCTTATTTGCGTTGTTTTCGCAGGATTCCGATTGTGAGATAGGTGGAGGGAAAGGACCGAAACTTAAGAGAGTTAGCAAGCCCACAGCTCTTAAATCAAATATTTTTATTGCTGAATTTGGCATCGTAGGTCATTCCTCCATCTCCAGTTCAAACTAATATTTTTCCTTCTTATGCGAATGTCTTCGTTACTCTCGAAGAAATTTTTCCTCCTGAAGAGAAAACCGTTACTAATCAAGGTCTACAGGGTACCCCCACTCCTGCTTCTACGTTTGCTCCGGATGTTGTTCAAAATATTTCAACCTTTGTGAACTCTCCTTTGCCCAAAAGCACCGATACCATTCAAAATACTATGAATATTTCCAACTCTGCGAATTTTACTATTTCTTCTCCTTCTATTTCTGTTTACCCTTCTTCATCTTCCTCTTTCTTATTGGAATCCCTTTCTCTTGATAAGAAAGCCTTGGACAGTGTAAAGTTTGCTTCTCAAACTTTACTTGACATTATCAATTCTGCTCAATCATCCACCAGTGATCCTCACAAAATTCGCATATGTTCTGCTTTAAGTAAACTTCTATGTGAATTTCCTTCTAATAAATCTACAAGAGATGAGATCAATTCTCAAATTGATCCAAGTTTTCATACCGCTCTAGATGTCTTGGTAAGTACCTCTTGTATGTGTTCTTTTGATTATAATATCTTCATTATTTATCCTTACTTTATTTCTTCCTTAGTAATCTCATCGCCGAATGATTTTGGCTGAAGGGCGTTTTAAATCTAGCTGCTCTCAACTAGAACTTTCACACCAGAACACTCTTTTAGAAAAGGAAGTTAGTAAACTGAAAGGAGAACTCCAAGTTGAAATCCTTGATTCTGAAGGTCTTCGCAATCAGAACCAAAAACTTAGAGGTATTTTTCTTTTCACTTATTGCTTCTTGTAGTATATTTCTTCGCTTATCCCCACTTTCTAAACTTCTCCATGCATTTATTAAGATTTAAACCAGAAGCGAGTTGCGGAGAGATTCACCTTCCAATTTCTTGCTGAAGATATTCGTGCAAACAATGAGACGTTGCAAATTCAACTAAATCAATTAAATAACCAACATTCATATTCGCTTGACCATATTAACAATCTAACTCATGAAAATAGTCATCTTAATCAAGAGATTGAAGTATTAAATGCTCAGATTTCCCACATGTCGAAATTGTTATATAGTGCTGATTTAAGACATGAAACTTTATCAGAAGAGAACCATACTCTTTCTATGGAGAAACACTCTTTTTTAAAGAAAGAAGCAATGTTTTCGCATCAGTACTTAATTCTCCAGAAAATAAATGATGACCAAGAACAAGCTCTTCGTTCACTAGAAGTTCAACATGAAGCATCTTTTAAGGAATTAAACACCCAGAACGAAAAAATCATCCAGAGTAAAATAAACTTGATTGTGAAGATGAACCAACTTCAAGAACAATATGATCAACTGAAGCATTCTCATGATGACCTTAAGAAAAGGAATAATTCTCTCTCTGCTGATAAAAAGAAGATTTGATCTCGTCTCAATGGTTTAGCTGGTGACGATTTCGATAAAGCTATGGAAAGTATGAAGAATAACACTCTTACATTTTCTAAATTCTGCAAGGTAGTCATCTAGAGTTGACTGCCTTAAATTTCTAATCCTTTTACTTATTTTTTCGAATTTTTTCTTTCAAATTATGATTCTATATTAATCTTTGCAGAGTCCGAAAAGTCGAATCAATCCACTATATTCCAGTTGAGATATGACTTAGCTAAAGTTCGCAAGGATCGTACAAACCTGGAGATTGATTATACAAATCTTGAAGTTTATTTTACTGCTTCTCGAGACCGAGCGCGAAGAAGATTCGCATATCTTCAAAATTTCGCAGAAATCAATGCCAGAAATGTTGAGAAAGAAGTTATTCGCAAGGCTCGTGTTAATGCTCAAACTTTATTTAAACAAATCCTTCTGAGCAATTTTGTTTCTCCAGTAACTCTCCCTCCCCTTAATATAAGCGAAGATGAGAAGTATCCAGAACCGGATAATGACTATGAATTTGTAAGCGATGATGAAAAAGATCATGAAGATGATATTGATGCTTCCTTTTTAGAGGATCAACTTGAGAAGAACAAATCTGGCAATGTTGATTCTGTTGATAAGACTAATTCCGAAGCTAAGGACCCAAATCCAAGCCATAAGATTGATGCTGAAAAGTCTTTGATTGAACAAGATGTACCTTCCAACAATGCTTAGTCTTCTCACTCCTTAATTATCTGAATTCCCCTCTTATGTTTTGATACATTCTGAACTTGTTTCTTAATAAAGAAATATAATATCTTTTTATTTTAACTCCCCTACTTGCCTCTTATTATATTCTTCTAAGAAACAAGTATATGAATTTTATGAATCCTGTTATTTTTCGTGAATTCCCTGCAAAACAACATTATTTTATATATAACTTTTATCATGAGGTCTTATGTTGCCTTCCTAAGTAAAGGTCTTATATTGCCTTAATTTATCTCTTATTTTTGTGCGACAAGATCGCAAGCGGTCCTTACACCTAAATGTAAGGACCCATTGATCTCTCCTTATCATATTATTGTATTATTGCCTCTTCAGGTTTTTCTCGTGCGTAAATATCACAAGCATTGATACTCCCTTGAGTAAAAAGCCTCATGACATTTACGTCTTTTGACACAATTCAGCTCCCAAATGGAGGGTGTCGTCCTTATATTCCCCCTGGTTTCCCCTTCAAGGATGCTTACCTCTACTGGGTTAAGGTTGGGTCCTCCCATCCGGTAATATAACAACCAGTTGATTTCACAGCCTCTTATCCCTCCACCGATAAGGTTTATGGTTACGAGACCGCACCCTAAGTGGGGTATCTTCGGACCGATTGCATCATAGTCAGAACTTGTCAAGAGTGGAAAGGTATGCTCCAGACGCCCTGGACACTCTTGACTCAACCGTGTACCTCGGCGCCCTGATCGAGTTTCTGCACTCCTTAGGAGAGACTTTCTTACCTTAGTTTTCCAATCTAAGGCAATGAACTGAAAATTTAAGGCACCTCTCCTGGATAGGCTTTTTCGTTTTTTCTCACCCCAAATCTCAATGACTCAAGTTCCAGGGTCGATGTAGCTTTCCCTTGAGTCATGCTTACCAGGTTTTCCCCAAATGTGACGTGCGATAGGTCTTACTTTTTGCCTCTTGCATTTATGCGAACTAGGGTGCACGCCACAGTTGGATGCCTATCTTCTGTGGTTATATATTTTGTTGTCTTCGATTAAGTTCTTATTAGAAGGACTTGCACTTTCCTTTTTCTGATGAGAGAAATTCTTGAGAACGAAAGGAATCTTCAAACTTGTTTATTAAATTTAATATTACATCCATGTTCAAAAAATAGGAACTCACATTCTTGATTCCACATTTTTTACTAGTGTGATTTATATCGCGTATGTTCATGGATAATATTTCTTCAAATATAATTTATTCCAAGGACGATCTAGTTTTCGTCCTACATCTCTTCCGTCAGGATCCCCCAACTCATAAGCTCCATTTCCAACTATTATTTTTTATTATATATGGTTCGTACCACTTCTTTTCTAACTTCCCATCTCCTCCTCTCTGATAAACCGGTATTTCTCACAACACTAATTCTCCTGGTTAAAATTCTCTTATCTTAACCCGTTTATTGTATTCTAGAGCTAATCTTCTTTGATAATTTTCCATATGTTGCAAAGCGACCTCTCGAGCTTCTTCCAGATCATCAAGTTTTGTTAAAATTAAATCTGCACTTAGATTCTTCTCCCAAGCTTCTTTCGTTGTAGTAGGGATAATGACTTCTGTTGGTAACACGGCTTCTACCCCATATGTTAAAAAAAGGGACATTCTTGTCGCTTCCCTTCTTGTTGTTCTATATTCCCACACTACATTATGTACTTGTTCGCACCAACCTTTATTATGTCCTTCCAACTTCTTTTTTAATGTGTCTGTTATTGTTTTGTTGGCCGCTTCTACTTGTCCATTACTCTGCGGATAGAGGGGGTAGACTTTCCACTTTGAATTTTGAACGCATTGAGTAGCATCTCTATATTCTCACCCTCAAATTTTTTTCCATTATCAGATACTAACTGTGCAGGGATGCCAAATCTACATATGATATTTTCAAAAATAAACGTGAATATGTCTTTATCACGAATATGCTGAACTGCTTTCACTTCTGCCCACTTTGTGAAATAATCTGTTGCGACAATTAGATATCTTCTTTGCCCTGTTCCTGGTATGAACAAACCAATAATGTCAATTCCCCATTTTCCGAATGGCCATGCATTTGCTGACGTGTTTAGCGTTGCTCCCGGTGCGTGTATTTTCTTCCCATGACGTTGACACTCTTTGCATCGTCTTGATACTTGTTTTGCATCTTCGTGCATGTAAGGCCAATAATATCCTTGTATCTTCACTCTGTATGCGAGTGGTCTTCCTCCACTGTGGTTTCCAGCATCCCCATAATGTAATGCCTTTAAGATTTCCATTCCTTTTTTTCGCCTGAGACACCTAAGTGAAGGTCCGAGAAATGATCTTCTATACATAATACCATTTCTTAATTCATAATTCGGCGCACGACTTTTTAACTTGTGTGCTTCTAGTCTTTTTCTTGGTAGCTCTCCCTTGTCTAGATATAAATGAAGCTCAGTTCTCCAATCTTTATCTTCGTTCATTTTTTATCCTTCCTTGTCTTCTACTATCATCACATCTACTTTTGTTTCGTCTTCTTTATTTATAGATGGTATATAAAGCATTTGTATCTTTATATCTCGTGTAATTGGATCTATTAACATGGAGGGTATGAAAGCCAATGCATCTGCAATCCTATTATCTTTTCTGCCTATATATCTCCAACTTATGTTTGGAATTCGCTCTGCTAATTCCATGACCAATTTCTTGTATTTCTGTAAAGATGGTTCATTTGTACAATATTTACCTTCTATCTGTCGAATTACTAATTGTGAATCACTAGTTACTCGCGCTTCCTGTATCTCCATTTCAATTTCTAACTTCAATGCATGTACCACTGTCTCATACTCAGTTTCATTGTTTGTAGATGCGAACTCCAATCTGAGTGAGTAAGACATTCGCGCTCCTTCTGGTGAAATAAAGACAATACCAATACCATTTCCTTCTCTATTAGAAGATCCATCTATTAGTATCTCCCATCTGTTTGAATTTCGATCTGTCAATAAATCTTTAAGATTCCCATGTTCCTCATCCACGTCCATCATATCTTCTACATACTCATCTTCCTCCAATGGGAATTCGGCCAGGAACTCTGCGATGATTTGTGACTTTGGTGAAGATAATACTTCAAAACCTCTTTCAAAATTTCCCAATTGTGCATTCCATCTTTCAATTCTCCCTGATCTTTTTGAATTTTTCATCGCAGGTTCAATTGGTACCTTTGTTAATACCTTAATCTTATGAGCTTGAAAATAATGCGAAGTTTAAATAACGCATACACGAGTGCGAGAATTAGTTTTTCAATCCTTGAGTAATTTTTCTCTGCAGAATTGTACGTTTTGCTTATATAATATATTGGTTTTTCCACCCCTTGATCCGAACGTAACAATACCGCGCTTAATGCATATGGTGTTGATGCCAAATATAACAACAATTCTTCTCCTGGCTTTGCCTTTTGCATAATGGATAAATTCATTAAGTAATTTTTATGCTTTGCAATGCCTTGTCACATTCCCCTGTCCACTCAAATTTTTCTCCTTTCTTTAATATGTTGAAGAAATGTTTACACTTGTCTGAAGAACGTGAAATAAATCTTCCCATCGAAGATATTAATCCATTTAACTTTTGAACATCCTTCACCGTAGCTGGGAGTGGCATATCTCTAATTGCTTGTACCTTTTCTGGATCAACTTCTATTCCCTTTTTAGAGATTATATAACCCAAAGTTTTTCCTGATGATACTCCGAAGACACATTTTTATGGGTTCACCTTGATATTGAACTTTTGTATCTGCTCAAAGATTTCTCTTAAATCATTAACATGATCTTCTGCTTTTTTGCTCTTTACTAACATGTCATCGACATAGACCTCAACTGTTTTATGTATCCATTTCTCAAACACATTTTCTACCATTCGTTGGTACGTCGCACCCGCATTCTTCAATCCAAACGGAATTTTCGTATATCAATATAATCCTCGGGGTGCGAAAAAAGCGGTATGTTCTTGATCTTCTTCAGCCAAAGGAATTTGATTATAACCTTTATTCCCATCTAGCAATGAGATTCTACCATTTCCAGGCGCCGATTCTACCATTTGTGGAATATCTGGTAAAGGATAACTGTCTTTCGGACATGCTTTATTTAAATCACTGAAGTCTATGCAAATTCTTATCCCCTTGTTTTTCTTTGGCACCGCCACCATGTTTGCTATCCAATCTGGATATTTTGCTGGTCTTATAATTCGTGCCTCTAACATTTTTTGTAACTCTGTTTCTATTTGAGGATGATATGTTGTTGCGATCTTCCTTATTCTTTGTTTAAATGGTTTTCCATTCTTTTTAATATCCAATTTATGGAATGCAACAGAAGGATCTATTCCTGGCATTTCTTCCATGCTCCATGCGCAGATATCAATATATTCGCGCAAGATGTTTATTGTTTTTTCTTCTTCTTCTTTATCCATCTTAGTTCCTATTTTCAGTATTTTTGGTTCTTCTTCTGTACCAACATTTACTTCTTTCTTTGTTTATGCTGCAGTGAAATTCGCTCTTGGTTCTCCCATTGGTGTTGACTCCTTAATCTCTTGAATTGGTTCACCTTCCTTCTCTAGTATCTCGCTTGGTATTCTTTTCGCTTCCTTCTCTCTAATCATGTATATCCGAAATTCTTCTTCTTTCCTTAACTCCTTTGCTTTTCTCCAGCGATCCTTTCGCTTCTCTGCACGTCCTTCATAATTTTTTACATCTACCTAATGGAAGATCTTCGCACTTGTAACATCTCCTCTAATTTCACCTATTCCACTTGGAATTGGGAATTTAATGCATTGATGTAGTGTGGACACTACGACTTTTATCGCGTGAACCCATGGTCTCCCCAATAACATGTTGTATGATGATTCGATATGAACCAAACATAATGTTGTCTTCACTTCTACTTCTCCCAGCAGTATTCGCATTGTAATCTCTCCTTTTGGTTTTGTGACTATTTTATTGAATCCATGTATATTGTAAGCTGGACATGTCATGTCTGCATCTCTGTATCCCATGGATCTGAACGCACGATAAAATAGGATATCAACAGCATTTCTGGTATCCAACAACGTTCTATTAATCGCCCATTCTTCTGAATTTTCCGTCCCTTTACCAGTTTTGTTTCGCTCAACCGTTATTGTAATCACCAATGGATCTGTTCGCTTTTAATTTTCTTCCGGAATTTCATCTGCTGCAAACGTTATCTTCGTCTTTTCCCACTCCTTTAAAAGAGATTCTTTTTCCACCTCTGTCACCTTCTTTCCATTATAATCTCGTTTATGTATTCTTCCTTTGATTTCTGCTTGAAAATACACATCAGAAAGTGGTGTTTTAGTTATAGAATTACACGGTATGCCTCTACCTCTTCCTTGTATCTTCATGATTTTTATTTTTCCTACAGATCCTATAGATTCTTCGCTTTTCATCTTTATCTTCTCCAGAATCTCCAGATCCAATTTTTCAAGACTCGACAAACTCGTTGACAGGATTTATCACTCCAAGCTGTTTCTAGCGCCAAAATGTAGTTGCAGGAAATCCTACAACCACATCCATTCAAGATTAAGTAACTCTCTAAGAAATCATGGTGAAAATCATTTGTTTATTCATCAAGATCTTAAGATTGGATACAAAGTATTACAAAGACTTTACTTGCTCTCCAAATAAACTTTCTCTCTCCTTATTTCTTGTATTTCATTCACCCCTAGAGATCCCACAATACACAGTTTCCTTCTCTTTATATAGGGTAATACATTGTGGATGACAGCTAATAGACCCCCTATTTTCGGAATCATTGTGCGTTATAATCTGTCATATACATTCGCTCAACTTCGCACACCTTACACTTTCGCATAGATCATCACACTTTACTCATGACTATGCTGACATCATTAGATACGTCATCCTAATTTTAGTATATGCGATGACCTTTATCTCTCGCATACATAATGAATGTGCGATATTTCACTCCTACAGTGATTAGGTGTTCAATTTTTCATATCAGCCACTTATTGATTCCTTGATCCCTTGGAAGCAATTAACTCTTTCATCAACTTGGAAATTTCCGGGTTGGCATTCTTGACTTAGAAAACATGAGGACTAGCTAGCTACAGCAAAAGGACCACGTAAGCAAGTCATGAAAGATTTGAATTTTATTATCATCAATTTGGGTGAATTTGTATAAATGTCGAGTCTTGATTGACTATGTTTTATGTGAATGCTTCATCGTTGAGTGGTTTCACATTTTATTTATTCTGATTTCGCATTTTAGTTGTTCTTTACGCATCTTTGCTTACAAATGATGCTTTTGAGTATTTTTGGTTTTTCTTTTGGGCGCTAGGCTAGCCAGCGCCCTTTGCTATGTAATATCTTTGTTTTGTTAATACATTTGGATTTAACCAAAAAAAATGATTTATACAAATCCTTAAGGTCAAGGGCCTGAGTGTTTTTGCATCCTCACGTGACTAGGTTCCTGCAAAGTTCCAAGTGTTAAAAGGTTTATAATGAAGAAAAGTAAAAATTGGAACAAGATTTAGAGGAGGTTCTGCAACAATGTTTGGATTTGTCGTAATGGAGATAATGAAGAAAATATTGAAGACCTCTTTGGATATAAACATGTGGAAAGGTAATAACTTCCGAGATGAGGATATTAGAGAATGCACAAAGGGCTTGTATTCTGACTAGTGTCTTTATAAGAGGCTCAGAGCTAGTTTGTCTTGGTTTTAGCACAAAGGTCTGGGCAGGAAGCAACATTCTGCAAGGTATTTGGATTTTGTCAAGCAGCAAACCATATACCAGGAGGGACAAAAGGATAAACCATCTTGCGCAGCATAACCAAAAAATCTTTTATAGAATATTCTTAGACCAAAAAAAAAAGGCAAATAGTTGCTTAACCCCCTATTCCTATCATAATTTTGGGGTTGAATTGAAAAAAACTTAACAAGATCTTAAAATCTAGTCTCTGCACTTAAGAGCCTCCATAAGAGAATGGAATCATCAACAGGGTTGCTTCATGCATCACCACGAGGCATCAGATTTGGTATATACGAGGACGTCGGCATTGGCTGGACGAATGCCTGCGGCATGAAATATGTAACTGGTCCTTGATGATTTCCAAACACCATCTGATTGCCTCCTCCAGGTTGATCTGCCATCATCGGCATCTGATTGCCTCCTCCTGGTTGAACTGCCATCATCGGCATCTGCATTACCATTGGTACCATTCCAGAACCATTATCTAGATTCATTGGTCTCTGACCAGCAAAATTCTGGTTAAAGGGTTGAAGAACATAAACGGGTTGCATCTGCTGCATACAAGTATTCCCTCCCCAAGATGTAGGAGCAGCACCAACCACATGATCAGAAGATCTACTTGTCATACAGCTAGGATTTTCTGCAGTACGTTCTGCCAACTGAATTTTCTCATCTATTGTTTCAATCTTGGCATCCACCGAGTCAATAAGTTGCTGGATTTGATCAGCACTTAACTTATCGAACCGATCATCCCATTCTAATCCATCAGCATTGCTATTTTGTTCACTAGAATTATCATCATCAATTTTGTTCCTTCCACCATCGCCAGATACGTTAGAAAGATTCTCGTGTCTCTTAGTGCGTTCTTGTTTCGGCAGACTGAGATAACGCACAAGGATTCTAATTAAATCGCCTGAATCCTGCGGCTTAGGGTATGTATCAGACAGAATCTGCGGATGATTACCTTGTTTGGGTCCGCCATAGACAAGCATACAAGCATCAACATCAACTAATGTAGAGAATTCCTTAATTTTCTTCTGTAACCCTTTGATTCTCGTGGCATATGACTTGGCAGGATCCATCTTCCTTGATATAGTTTTGTTGTTTCCTTGCTTCTTCCTGTGTTTCCAATAGCCTCTCCTAAACCAAACAACGTAATGATTTGTGTGAGCTGAAACAAAAAAATAGGTCTCATATTTATAGGCTTTGTGATATCGGGAGAGGTTTGGAAACTTGCCGTGATAAGGGAACCAAAAGGAGTTTCCATTCTCAATGGAGTTCTAAAAGTAGTAGAATTTCTATGGAGTTTCTATTTCTGGCTGTCAGAGGTTGTCGGAGTATTATTTACTTGCGGTGTTTCAACATATGCGGGATTCTTTGGAGTAGGAAGAACAGTTGCAATATCGCTAGTAAGCATTGAAAGTGCGTCGGCCATTTTCGGCCTATCTTCTGCAGATTCTTCGACACACAGCAGCCCAACATGAATACATCTCAGCACTTTTTCCTTAATGGACGGTTCGTGCGACAATATTTTCTGGTCAATTAAGGCTTCTGGAATGTTATGATTCCAGAGTTGCCATGCCTGAAACATTATCCACCAAAAGAACACCAATTAATCAGGAGAAGGTAATTTTTAGCAGCTACTTGCAAAATCCAGTATAAGTTCCCCTTGTGCAGAAAATTTTTAGTACTGATCTGTAGCTTGGCATATACAGATCATTGCTCAACCCCAAAGTAAAGTTTCCAAGAAGTTGTCACAAGGCTCAAGAAGGCTAATCTTCATCGGATAGAGTCTGGAGGTCTTTCATGTATTGTGCCTATAGCAGTTGAAGACGTAAAACAAATGCAAAGGAAGTGTAATGTTGTTTCATTTACCTTGTGGCATGTGTGTTTGCTTCTTGCTGTTGGTTGCCACAAAGAGTTACAGGGTTGATCAGAAAGAACATGATATTTATTCCTTGATTCTTTCCAAGCAATTCATTCTTTCTTCAACTTGGAAATTTCCGGGCTGCCATTTTTAACTTATACAACACGAGGGCTACAAGTGGATATTTCAATTCTTGTTTATGATGTTTGAATTTCGTCGAGCAAGTCATAAGAGATTTTGAATTCTATTTTCATCAGGTGAATTTGTACAAGTGTCAAGTCTTGATAGGTTATGTTTATGTTAATGGGGACTCCACTCCATAAGGTGGATACCACCAAACGATTGTTAGTACATAACAGTATCACGGATGACTAGTTTCGACTGATTTGGGGAGGCGTTCTGACAGAGTCCATACAAGTAAAGAGGCTTGGAGCTGGTTGTCTCTAATCTGAGGTCTTGGCAGGAAGCCGGGATATTTAGAAAGATATTTATTTGGATTTGTCTTGCATTTGCGCAAATTTGAAATGCAAGTACCTATATTTCAAGTAGGAATTACCTATAGGTACTATTATGGTGTTCTTAGTTAGTGGCAGGTCCATTCACTAAAGCCCAGTAACTGGAGGTCCATAATAAAAAGAAAACAATAAAATTGGACCCAAATTTTTAGTCCCTGGTCCATACACGTGCGGGACCTTTTCTGTGCATTTTTAAAATCACCGAAATACCCCTTCTCTATGAGGTTTATAACCAGTTTCATATTTCTACTCGCTCATTTTTTCAGATCCATTTTTTTCTCTCTTTCCTCTCGATGCAGCTTCAAAATCCCGACATCGTTTTTGAAGATTGTTTGTTCCAGGTATGTTTTCTAATCATCTTATTTGATTCTTTGTTAGTTTTCTTTTTTTTTTGATTTGTTTTTTTGACCAAATCATGAGAATCAAATCGATTTTCATGATGTTTTATATTTTTTTTTCCTTTTTGGTAATCGTTATAGATGTATTCCCAACTGATTTTGATGATTTACAGTTTTTTTATTAATTTATTAGTGTTTTAGATCGGCTTTGGTTTTGTTTTACTCATGGATTCATCACTTAATTTGTATGATTCAGCAGTACATATATGTCGTACTGAAAACTGCTGAATCAATTTTGTTATTAGTTATATTTTCATCACTTTTTGGTAATCGTTATAGATGTATTCCCAACTGATTTTGATGATTTACAGTTTTTTATTAATTTATTAGGTTTTAGATCGGCTTTTGATTTTGTTTTACTCATGGATTCATCACTTAAGTTAGATTTACTTATACCACTTCCATTTTGTTGGTTTTAGATGTGTTTCAGTTTGTTTTTGTATATGAAGCAACAGTACGTATATCACGTACTGACAGAAACTCAATTTATTAAGAAGAAGAAGATGATGATGATGATGATGATGCATCGTTATGATTTACGATGAGAAGATTTGTTTGTGTTTCCGGGTATGTTTTTTGATTATTTTGTTCGTTTTTCTTCATTTGATTTTTTTTCCGATTGTATTATGAATATCAAATAGATTTTCATGATGCCATTATGTTTTTAGGTTTGATACATTTTTCTTTTGTGTATGAATTGACAGTACGTATACGACGTACTGATACAAAATTCTTATGATTCGGTTATATTCAAATTTTTGCCATTTTTTTTGGTTCGATCTATGAGTACGTATGTGTAGTACTGAAATATGTGCTTTGATTCGGTTATATTCAGAGTTTTTCCATTGTTTTTGGGTTCGATCCATGAGTACGTATGTGTAATACTGAAGTATGTGCTTTGATTTAGTTATATTCAAAAGTTTTCCACTGTTTTTGGGTTCGATCCATGAGTAAGTATGTGTAATACTGAAATATGTGCTTTGATTCGTTTATATTTCTGAGTTTTGCTATTTTTTTTGGGTTTGATCCATGAGTACGTATGTGTAATACTGAAGTATGTGCTTTGATTCAGTTATATGCATGGATTCATCACTTCTTCTTGATATGCAATTGACTTTTTAGTTCATGAATATGCAGTACATATATGACGTACTGTTACAAACTTCTCTCTTACATCAAATAATTTTGACAGAAGCCATTCTGGTTTTTCCTTTTCATGGTATTCCAGTGCATGTATAATGAACTGGAATACTAAATAAGAAAAAGACTATTCTTGTCTCATATTAGTTATTTAGATATGAAATTGTTGTATTAGCTTGGATTCAAGATTATGTCCACATAGCCAATCCTTAAGTTAAGGATTTAGTTGCAACAAAGCTAATCATTTCTTATTTCAGGTTCAAAGTGATCATTTTGATGAGTTTTTCGCCCCTAAGTTGGACAAACATGGTTATCAATCTCTCTACAAGAAGAAGACAACAGAGGTTTGCTTGCGGACATTTTTGATTTAATGGTCATAAACTCCAAATATTCAGTTTTGTGATAATGAATCTGTTCACTGTAGGTTTACACCGGGACTTATGCTATCGATGGTTGTGCAACATTTTTCCGAAGGGACAGATTTTCCCATGTGAAGAAATACGAGGTTTGGAGATGACAGACTTTCTTTTGAATTTATTGTTACTCTGTTGGTTCACATGTTAAACAGTTTACTTTTGTATGTAGGTCGAATTCAACAAGGCTGCTCCGTCACTGACAGATGTTGTGGTCCCAATCACTCAGAAGAAAGCTGCTTTGTCTCGACTTCTTAAGGTGATTTTTCTTCTTTGGGAGTCTCTTATGCAGTTAGTTGGTGCTTAGATTCTTTTCCAGAATCTTACTCCCTGTATTATTCTATTTGTCCATTCAATTTTGTATAGGATAATGTTGCGCTAATAGCGGTTCTGGAAGCAAAATTTAGCAACTACGGAGCCGATGCTCCTGGAAAGCGACAGCTTCTTTATGTGGTAAGAAAATTGAAATGTTGTCTGTTACATTTTCATTTGTGCAAAGCATCCTAATATGTTACTCTAGTTTTCTATGTATCACTCGATCCTTGATAATCACTTTCAGGGTTTGCTGTAGATATTCAGTAGCTTCTTATGGACATTAATTTTTTTGGTTAGTTTTTTAGTGGTTATGTCACCCTGTTCAATCATGCAAAACTGTACCTCTTTTGTATTAAAGAAATACTAGAGATTAATGGTATGATCCTACAATATATGTGATGTAAAACGTATATTGTAGTGCAGCAAATATGTACTCGAATTTGTAAGCATTCAGATATATAATCGGATTTGTAAGCAGTACGACAGATATGTATCATTAATTCTAATTTATTTATCATTGATTCTTACAGATTTGTACTCTACCTGGAAGCAGTGCAGCAAATATGTACTCGAATTTGTAAGCATTCAGATATATAATCGGATTTGTAAGCAGTACGACAGATATGTACTCAGACAGATATGTACTCAAATTTGTAAGCAGTGTAGCAAATATGTACTCGAATTTTTAAGCAGTGTAACAGATATGTACTCAAATTTATAAGCAGTGTAGACACACACGTTTGGTAGTAATGGGTATTATGGACATTTCCATGTTTTAATTAATTTTGGACCTCCGGATAAAAAAAAATTCAGGTAAGACCCTACTATAAATAACTATATGGGCCTAGGACCAAACAAGAGATTTTCCTTTCAGCAATACCAATTAGTTGTTTTAATATTGATCTAATTAAATAGTACTAAATAAAGATTTGTAATAAAAAATAAAGAGATACATGTAGGATCCATGAATATCGAGATTTAACAGGTAGAGTTTAAGTTAAAAAATAAACTATCCATTAGATTTCAATCGTCAAGGAAAAGGAGGGAGAAGGGTAGGGGAAAAAGAGAGGCACACAGGGAAAATAAAGATATGAAGAAAGATGATTTATATACTAGGGTTATCAATATACTCTAATCTAACGGATGAGCTTTGGAAGTTCAGTTTCATTGGTCGGCTCTCGAATGTCCACCGTTAACGACCATAGATTTATGGGTTTTTAGACTTAAACCATTTAACTACTGTTGGATCGTCGGTTTGGTTTAGATTCGTTTTTTTTTAATCGGTTTCAGCTTGGTATGGAGGTTTGGATCAGTTCTGTGCATCCTTAGATACAAGACGATTTTTCCGTAATTGGTTTAGGTTCGTTTTTTTTTTTTTAATCGGTTTCAGTTTGGTATGGAGGTTTGGATCAGTTTTGTGCATCCTTAGATACAAGACGATTTTTCTACAATTGCGGTTTCCTCGTTAACGAAACTTCTGGTGTTTTGTATTTTTTTTCTTTTTCGAATTATATTGTTTATCTTTATAATATAATTATCACAAGTAGTACATAATCGGTCGTATAGATACGTCCATGTTGATTGTGATCGATTATAACAACTTGTTCTTGTAGAATTTCGCATCTTGCAGATAGATAACAAGTTTCATAATTGGCAGAATTCGATCCGGTTATTTGGATACGACTCGATTGAACTTGGATATTGATCTTTGGAATTGTCCAAGTACTCTAGGTTATATCAGGTTCACGGACTTCCTTGTCTGCATTCTGATTGTGAGAGAAAGATATATAAACTCTTTATACAATTTTTTTCCAATGATTATTAAGTTGGTTTACTTGGAATTGTATTAACGTTTTTGTCTATACAGGTTGGCGAACAAAAAATTTGATGGTATACTTGGACCCCCTCGTTTTTAGTTGGTATAATAGCATGCAAACACGTTAAGACCTAATAACTTTGTGTTCGGCATTCATTATAAACATATGCTACATACTAAATGGGTTCCAATGATTTTGATTATGTTAAGTGTTTGGGTCTCACATCAAAGGATAACTCCTTAGTTGTTTCTTTCGAATCCAGAAGTAAAGATCACGCATCGTTAGTTTGTGAAGATATACTCCCCAAACCTTCTAAAGGTGCTAAATCAAAATCAGAAGTGAAACTCATCAGAAGTCTAAAAAAATCCTCTGAGATTACTGATCATCAAGCCTTTGTGATAAGAGACCTTTAAGAGAAATATGCTCGGTATACTGATGAACTCAGCCAATCTCTTAATAGGGAACGTGACCTCTTTAGAGTCGTTGAATCTCTTTCTGACACTATTAATAAACTTGTTTAAGAACTTTACCTGAATGAGGAAAAGGTTAACATGCTTGAATACATTGTCATAAAATATTATACGTGAGAAAAATATTTGGTTGAGGATCACTCATTAAAGCTGGATAAATTAGGTTATTTTAAAGACAAGGCTGAATCAGATCTCCTATTAGCTCACGAGTAGTGTAATTCTTTAATAAAGGGAAGTTTTTCTTAAAGTTTAAGTCTTTTACAACATCTTACACTGTCTCTGAATTTCCAAAGGCATTACTTAATATTTTAAAAGCCATCCTTGTTGCTACTACTGGTAAACGACGTCGTACACGTCAAAAACCGATATCTAAGACAGATCCCAAACAATATCATGTACCAATGACTTGTCTTGGTATCTTTCAATTTTGTTCGCATTGCGGTAAGAAGGGTTACCTTACTTTGGATTGTTTTCATAGGAAGAAACATATTACTAACCTTCAAAAATTGTTTATCTTTGCCATTGAGGAGGTAAAAAGTCGGTCAAAAACTCCAACTGATCCAAGTTCCATAAACATCCAATGCGCTTAAGATAAGAATATTCACTCTTCTCGAGTATTTCATAAGTCCAGAAACTCTCATGGAACAATGTCCAAAAAACAAGACATTTCTAATATCAGACTTCTTACTGATGAAAATAGTTCACCTGGTAAATCTTCGTTTAGAGAACGAAATCCTCATAATTCCTATTCTCTAACACGGATTTCGATAGGTCCAAGACCTTCATACTTGAAAAATTCACTCAAAGAATGTTCATGTGCATTTGTCAGGTTTGGAGGCAGTAAAGGTCTTAATGCCATCTTTGAGAAAGATTTCAAGGATTATACCAGCTTCTAAAAGGAGAACCTTACGGAAGGAGGACAAAGGTAATTTCATTTTCATAAGAAAAACAACCTCGAAATATTCATTTTGGATACGAATGGTGAGTCTTTGCCTGATCACCCTGTCACTTCTTAACATATTGACAGGTGCATCCTCAAATCTAACTTGAGAGTTATGAATACTGCATAATTATCAGAATTTTAGACTTATGATAATGAGGACAACTCAAGTGTTCTTGATTAATAATATCTTACAATTTGTTGTGTTATAACTCTGTTCTCCATCGCATCTTACAAATACGAAGGATGAAAATTGCATTATTGTTGAGCATGGCTTTACTTTGCTTGTTATATTCCCTTTGTTTTACACAAATTTACGTCAAGTGACTTGGTGGAACACATCAATTCTGAGTCCCGATGTGGGCATCAAATCACAATATGCTCCTGGTTGAAGTCTCTATGCCTATTGAACTCCTAAAAAAGAGACAAAAACATGATCCATGAGAATTGAGTTTGCAAGCTAGTGTGTCCCTTATGCTCCTATATATTTATCTAATCATGGTTTTATACTTAAAGTGAAAGATGTTCAATAATATCGGTTATGACACGTGTCAATAAGTTTGTATTGTGACCATTTTTTCTATGACGCCCCTCAAATTACTTTTATATACACGGTTTGCGAACCTTGTGTTTGTTCTAGTTCACATATCCTCAAAAAGGAATTTTGGAATACTTTTACGAAGAAGTTTATGTCTTTCCTAAACTTCTTCTAACTCCTGGTCATGAAAAATACAAATAGTTGAAATACTATTCAATTCTTATAATACTTGAAGAATGGGAAGCTAATTTTAAATAAGGGAACCTGAAAGGGACCTCATGAAACCATCGTTCTTGAAGATGAATATATCATGGAAGAAAGCTCTTTCCATGGATCTCTAAGAAAAAGTGTGTCTATGAGTATGAAAGAACAAAATTCGTACTGCGCTAAATCCCTCAAGGATCTTACTCATTCTCAGAATGAAATGTGTTTATGAGTATGAGAGAACAAAATTCGTAGTTCGCTGAATCTCTCGAGGATCTAACTCATTCTCAGAATGACTCTAAGGTTGAGATTGCAAATCTGAAAGGTTCATTTATTTGAATCAATATGCATTGATAGTTTTGTCACTAAAATTGACAAAGGGGGAGATTGTTAGAGTAGTTTCGTGTCGAATTCGTGATTTTTCGATCTCAAGCTTGTTGTGAAATTTAGTTGCACAAAACTATATTTTGATTTATGGTTTACATTTAACGAACTAGGATTAAAAATGTGTACTTAAGTGTCAGACATCATCGAATTACCTGTTAAAGATAAAATTCAACAGAAGATATTCAAAGAACTTCATCAACAAAGATATACGGAGACTGAACTACCCATTTACTAAAGAGTAAATTTATTAAATACCCTTAGTTTTGACCCCCAATAAATATACCCTTATACAACAATATAAATACCCTTATCATTTAAATACCTTATCCATTAAAAATATATAACCTTAATACCCTCATTTACAATATTATTTTCCATTTAAAAATCTTACCCATTAAAAAAATAGATTTTTCTATTTATTTCACATCCACCAGCAACACCATTTCACCACCACCAACAGCACCGCCGCCACCACCACTCCACCACCACCACCACTCCGCCACCACCACACTTACTAAATACAACCACCAATAATATTTCACCACCGCCACACACCACCACCATTGTTGTTGTTGCAGCCACCGCCGCCGCGACCGCCGCCGCCATCAATATTAGGTGTCAACAACTGAAGTTGATCCAAAAAATCAAAAGTTCAAAAAAATTTGTCAAATTTGGTTGTTGATTCCATTTTTCTATTGTTGATACACAAACATTGGTTGTTGACTCCCTAAAGGAAGGTCAATTTCTATTCACTACGGGAAAAATATACATCTACAACTGGAGATTTACAACTCTTCGCTAAACATCGTAGAAAGTCATATGTTTTACAACTGGTTTCAAAGGAAGAGTTGTCGTATATCATCACTGCCAACCCTTAGGAAACAAGGGGTTGCCTAAGAAAACAAACGACAACTCCTTAAGCAAAAACGTTGTGACGACATTTAGCTATAACAACTTTGTTCCATAAAGGTAGTGACTAAGCCTATCACAATTTTCACAAGAGTTGTTGAAGAACACCAAAATATGATGATGAAAAATAGTGTTAGAGGGGAGATTCGAACATGAACCTACTGCATGGAAGTCTGGCTCATCAACCATCCTTACAGTTCACAAGTTTTGTTTTTTTTTCTTTTTTTTTAATAAAAACGTATAACAACACTTATAAGTGTTGTTGAAGTAAAAATATAGAATGTTGGAAAAAATGAGATTAGAAGGGAGATTCGAACATGAATCTACTGCATGGAAGTCTAGCTCATCAACCATCCTTACCGTTCACAAGTTTTGGTTGTTTTTTTTTCTTAATAAAAATGCATAACAACACTTATAAGTGTTGTTGAAGTAAAAATATAGAACGTTGGAAGAAATGAGGATGGGGGGATTTGATCCTCAGCCTCCGAGCCTGGTTTGCATGCAATATTCATAAATAGGGTTTTTTAAGTTTTCGTAGAATATTCCGAAAGAATATTACCTGTAAATGAATTGGTCGTTCGTAACAAGTTTCTGACTTAGAGTAGTCCACTCCTGGCCAGGTTTCGATCTCGGAGCCTGGTATGCATACAATATGCAGAAATATGGTGTTTAAGGTTTCGTAGAATATTCCGAAGGAATATTATCTGTAAATGGATGAATTCGTCGTTCTTACCAAGTTTCTGACTTATAGTAGTCTACTCCCGGCCAGGTTTCGATCTCGGAGTCTGGTTTGCATACAATATGCAGAAATACGGTTTGTTTAAGGTTTCGTAGAATATGTCGAATGAATCTTACCTGTAAATAGATGGATTCGTCGTTCTTACCAAGTTTCTGACTTATAGTAGTCAACTCACGGCCAGGTTTCGATCTCGGATCCTGGTATGCATACAATATGTAGAAATATGGTTTGTTTAAGGTTTCGTAGAATATTCCGATGGAATTTTACCTGTAGATCGATGGATTCGTCGTTCTTACCAAGTTTCTGACTTAGTAGTCCACTCGCGGCCAGGTTTCGATCTTGGAGCCTGGTTTGCATCCAATATGCATAAATAGGGTTTGTTTAAGGTTTCGTAGAATATTTCGAAGGAATCTTACCTGTAAATGGATGGATTCGTCGTTCTTACCAAGTTTCTGACTTATAGTAGTCCACTCCCAGCCAGATTTCGATCTCGGAGCCTGGTTTGCATACAATATGGAGAAATAGGGTTTGTTTAAGGTTTCGTAGAATACTCCCAAGGAATATTACCTGTAAATGGATGGATTCGTCGTTCTTACCAAGTTTCTGACTTAGAGTAGCCCACTCGCGGCCAGGTTTCGATCTCGGAGCCTGGTTTGCATTTAATATGCAGAAATAGGGTTTGTATAAGGTTTCGTAGAATATTCCGAAGGAATCTTACCTGTAAATGGATGGATTCGTTGTTCTTACCAAGTTTCTGACTTAGAGTAGTCAACCCACGGCCAGGTTTCGATCTCGGAGCCTTGTATGCATACAATATGTAGAAATAGGGTTTGTTTAAGGTTTGGTATAATATTCCGAAGGAATCTTACCTGTAAATCGATGGATTCATCGTTCTTACCAAGTTTCTGACTTAGAGTAGTCCACTCGCTACCAGGTTTCGATCTCGGAGTCTGGTTTGCATCCATGTGCAGAAATAGGGTTTGTTTAAGGTTTCGTAGAATATTCCGAAGGAATCTTACCTGTAAATGGATGGATTCATCGTTCTTACCAAGTTTTGTGTGTGTTTAAGGTTTCGTAGAATATTTCCATGGAATCTTACCAGTAAATGGTTGGATTCATCGTTTTTGTGGACTTTCAGACTTCTTGTTCATAGTTTGTAAGTCGTTATACCGAACTTGAAGTTTGGATCGACACTGAGCTTCATATTCATCAATTTCGATGATGTATCATGCTAATTTTGAAGTCAGAACCCTCTCAGAGCTTCGTGGTTCATAGATTATAGGCCATTATACCAAGTTTAAAGTTCGAATCGACATTGAACTTCATATTTATCGATTTTGATGATGTATCATGCTAAGTTTGAAGTCAGAACCCTCTCAGAGCTTCTTGGTTCATAGTTTGTATGTCGTTATACCACATTTGAAGTTTGAATCGACATTGAGCTTCATATTTATAGATTTCGATGATATATCATGCTATTAATGTGAACTAAAGATACTTCATGACATGTATGACTAGTCAAAATTACTTCATGACCTATGTAACTAGTCGAAATTCAAACCGGAAGCACAAAAGCACAAAGAAACACACCAATTATCGGACTGATTTCTTATTTTTCAACTTTATTCTTATACATTTTTTGGATTTTTTTAAATCAAAATGTTGATAAGAATGTGCTACTTTTATTCATATTTTTTTTGGATTTTTTTCGTGTCGAAGGTTGATAATCAAACCGAATACATGAGCTCGTATTAGCACAAAATGAAACGCATACTTCTCAATCCGCATGAGCATCTTAAATACAATCTCAACCGTCGAGATCTTTTATTAATCCGTATGAGCATCTCAAATAAAATCTCAACCGTCCATCATTTTCATTCGGATCCACTCTTTTCTTCTTTCTTTTTTTTCCGAAGCATAACCCTCCTTCAACCACTCGAACTTCCTATCTGTTTTTCTCTCAATCACCACCGCTGAAGAACACCTCTACTCCACAGATGACGGCGGCGCTCCATCACCACCGCTGCTCTTCTCTCGACCCCTCTTCTTCATCATCTTCTCTCAATCTCTCTCTTTAACTCCCTCTTTCTCTCATCCGCAACAGTCAATAGTAGCATCTCATCAAATCCAGATCTGAACCAAATTCTAATCAACCCAATCACTGATTCAAGTTACACAAAACCAAATTTCTTCTCGGTAACAATCAACGGCGGCCCTAACTCAAGTTTCCTTCAAATCTTCATCACATAACTCAATTCTTCCATCTCTAGAAGTTCTCGATTCATCAAAATCTTCTTCTCAATCTAGAACCTCATCCCAATTCCCATAACCGAACCCTAGTTGATGTTGGAAGTGATGAAGATGGTAATGGTCGTTAATGGCAGAAATTTTATTAGGGTTTGATGTGAATCTCAGAGGAGGATTTTAAGACAATTAAAGTAATCAGGGGTGATGGAGAAGAATGGGAGAGGATGAAACAACAAGCACAACAACCTGGTTCTTCTGAATATGAGCAGGAAAGTGAATATGAAATCAAAGAGGAGGAAGAGAAAGAGGAAGATATGGAGAAGAATGGGAGAGGAGGTTGGAATTTGTATTCGGTATTGATTCTTGTTGGTACTGTATTTGGATTGGTATTGATTTTGGTATGTGGGTATAGTGGATTGGTATTGATTTTGAATTGTGGATTGAATTTTTTGTATTAGGCTAATGCAGCGTCGGGGATTGCTGTGCACGATGATTGCAAACAAAGGTTTTTGGAATTGAAGGAAAAAAGGACTTTCCGTTTTGTTGTGTACAAAATTGAAGAGAAAGATAAGCAAAAGAAAATTATTCTGGAGAAGCTTGGCGAGTCAGCTGAAAGCTATGAGAATTGCCAAAAGAGAAAGGTTTTCTTCATCTATTGATAACTTTTGCAACTGTGTTTTTTGTTGTCTGATAGGAATTCTGGTCAGGGTTAGAACTGTGAGTAACCTTTGTCTCATTATTGTGTTTTGAAGGTCTCATGATACCACAAGGGTGAGGACCAAGATGATTTACGCGAGTTCATAGGAGAGGTTCAAGAGAGAGCTTGACGGAATTCAGGTAGAGTTGCAAGCTACTGATCCTACTGAGATGGATCTTGATGTCATTAGAAGCCGAGATTTTTAAATAATATGATGATTTCTGAACCCTGGGCATTGGAGTTTTGCCCTCCAATGCAGTTGCTTTTACTTAAAATGAAATGTATATATTCTATGGGACGGTTGATTTGGCTTAGATACGATGTATTGGCTTGTTTACCATTGCAAGCTAATATGTAACAGTTTGTGTGGGAAAATGACACCCTTGATTTGTTCTTCCTATTTCTTTCTAAATTTCAAGATGTTGACATCTTTTATACCTCTATCTGTTTCGCTTATTACAATGTAGGCAATCTCTTACACATTTCTGAATGATATCTAGGTGACTTGTTACTCTATTCAAGTAAAAAATTTCATAATCTTGATATTGCTATTCTCGTTGGCTGTTCATCTCAATTTTGGCTACTTGAGCATGGAATTAGTTACATCCTATCTTTCTTGTATTTTTTCTTAGTTGAAATGAATATGGCTGAAACTGAGTCTTGAGATAAAAATGGGATTGCAGTTGGTGATGGAGATGCCGCAATACAATGAATGGCCTGCGAACCTAGTTGTATGTTAGGACATTTGGAAGCAAGATGAATGGAGTGATGTGAAATGGTAATGGGTAATGTTGGTATGATGGCTGTGAAGAAGGGAATGTATGTCTCATGAAACTGGTGGTGTTGAGCTGTTGCAGTAGCACATGAATGGACTGAAGTTAAAGCTCAGATGGATTCAGCTGATAGATTTGAGGAGAACGGCTTAGGATATTGGTGCTGTGACTGTGATGCTGCTTCCATGGCTAGGTTGTCAAGCTGCAGATGTTGATGCAATTAATGCTTTGAGGAGGATGTCTGGAATGGTGGTTGTGTAGTGCAGTGGACAGCAGGGGATGACTTGATGGGAAAAATTTGTTCTTGTGTAGGATCAATTATGCTCTGTACGAATAGCTTGATTCGGAAAACATGGATCGAACTAGAGAAGTTTACAGATATATATCTTCATTATCTGCTAAAACCTCGTATATGCAGTTATATGCGAATCCTTTAGCTATTAATTAGTTATCCATCTCTTTATATACAGTAAAAATTGCATGATGATCAGGTCATGTTTACTACTGCCAAGATTGCATAATCTATGACTACGTTCTGCAGAATTTATATCCTGAACAGCCTATTCTCAATGGTTATCCATATATCGGATTAAGCTGAATTTTTAACATGTTGTTTCTGTATATGCAAGAAACTTACTGGGCTCTCATATTACTTCACAGAAGCACAGATTAGAGAGTTGCTTGAATCTTTTGGTCCCCTTTGTGGTTTCGATCTGGTGAAGGACAGGGAAACAAGGAACTCTAAAGGATACGCCTTCTGCATTTACTAGGATCTCTCAGTTACAGATATTGCTTGTTCTGCTCTAAATGGGTGATAAAACTCTTACTGTTAGACGAGCGAACCTGGGCACCGCTCAGCTAAAACCTGAGCAGGAAATGTCTTAATACAGGCACAACTACAGGTCGCGTGGCAGTTTAGTGGAACACACTTTATATTTTTCTTAGTTTCCAGTATATACAATAAATATATAAATATTTGCTACTGATATATTTTCTTGTTTCTTTACTAATGAGTTTTCTTGTTTTCTTTGGCAGAGGCAATTGTTCCAAACCGGAGGTGGTCTAGGTGGTGGTAATGGAGGTGGCATTGCTACCAAGGTCGTATGCCTGACAGAGGTGGTTACTGCAGATGAGTTTAAAGATGATGAAGAGTATGAAGATATTTTGGAAGATATGAGGGTAGAAGGTGGAAAATTTGGTAAGTTAATGTCTTTGTTTCTTATATTCGAGCTTTTGTTTTTTTTTTTTGTGTTTCGCAGCCTTTGGAAATATTTGATTTCACGCCCCAATTAAACCACTAGTTTACACTTTTGGACCTTCAGAATAATTTGTTTCTAACTCGTACATTTTGCGATTGCAGGTACATTGATGAATATTGTCATCCCCCGTCCACAACCTAACGGTGAACCCTCTCTAGGACTTGGAAAGGTTAGTTTCAGTGTAAGGTATTGTTAAATGACACTCTTAGGTTGACTGTTACTTTGTATTATAAAATTTTGACTGTTACTTTGTATTTCTAAATGACACTCTTCTCCTGTAGGCTTTCGTTGAGAACTACGACACTTCATGTCTAAGCCAGTTCCTCTACGGTATCATCTACCACTATGTTTCTCATAATCGGTGTTTGGTTTACCAAGAAGAGAGTGTGCAACAAAAACGGATCATTTCCATTTAGCAATGTAACCCAGACTACCATACTGGAACGTGTATGCTACTGTCATATTTGTAGGGAAGGCCAATATCTGTGTTTTACGATTTATATGATATTTTTAGTCATGTTCAAAGAATCTATCATTTTATTTTCTTTCGTTGCGCAACACACTTTCATACAAGGTGATTTGAAGTTAGCTAGGTAATGCAATTGGAGTGGTAGGTTAACTTGAATGAATGTAAATGTGCTACAGTGGCATGTTAATGTGAATGTGAAATACTTTCGGCAATTCATGCAATTCGGTTTCAGCTATAATTTTTTTTTTTCAAAATAGTTTTATGCACACAACTTCTAATAAGAGTTGTATTCCATATTTCAACTACACATACCAAAGGTTGTGAAAAATGTCTTTACGACATAACCAGGTGCTGTCCAAGATAGTTCGACAATTCATACAAGTGTTGTGCAAATATTATTCATAATACTGGTAATTGTTGTTGTATATGTTTCTACGATATACTACTTATGTTGTCCACGATTGTTCTACAATACAAGCAAGAGTTGTGTTAGGTTATCAAAAAAAATCGAAAGAGAATCACAACATTGACAAACTATTGTCGAACTATGAATCACATCACCCTTTACAACACTTGTCATCCATTGTAGAAAAACTTGGACTTTCTACAATACCCCCGTTCCACAATGCATGAAATGGAGTTGTCGTAGGGGTACTGCAACTCTTATCTTGTGTCGTCAATGATGTTTTTTCCCGTAGTGTTGTTGATACACAAATATTGGTTGTTGATTCCATTTTTCTATTGTTGATACACAAACATTGGTTGTTGGCTCCCTAAACTAAGGTCAATGTCTATTGTTGATACACAAATATTTCTTGTTGACTCTTTACACTAAGATCAATTTCCATTGTTGATACACAAACAATGGTTGTTGACTCCCTAAACTAAGGTCAATTTCTATTGTTGATACATAAATATTTGTTGTTGACTCTTTACACTAAGATCAATTTGTATTGTTGATACACAATTATTGGTTGTTGATTCCATTTTTCTATTGTTGATAGACAAACATTGGTTGTTGGCTCCCTAAACTAAGGTTAATTTCTATTGTTGATACACAAATATTTGTTGTTGACTCTTTACACTAAGATCAATTTCTGTTGTTGTTGTTGATACACAAATATTGGTTGTTGACTAGAATGGATGAGATACGGTGTCGTCTAAAGTTCAATAATATACTAGAATTTTATCAAAATTAACTACTTCTGTACCAAATAAAATTGTACCAAGTAATGTGTGTGTACACAAAAAATAAAAATTATGAGCAAGGACTGAAATATTGTGAGCAGATAAACTACTTATAAATCCTAAATACACATTTCTATAGGCCGTCACTAGTAGTAGATATCACCAAGATAAGTATATGAAAATGTAATGTTCGGAAACCGGTTCACTTGTGAACCAGCGAGCAAAGAAGGCATTTTATACATAAGCAACAAATGGACACAAGAGACAAAAGCATAAAATGATACCACCTTATATCAAGCATAACTCAAGATATTGTGTTGTGGGAAAAGTGTTACCCGTAATTGTTGAAATATGTGCAGGAACATCTCATGTTGAGTCGTCAAGAGGAAGTCAAAAATCATATATATACATACATTTTCTAGTAACTTTTCAGCATCCACTACATGCAGCTTATTATGTAGAGATGATGTATAGCTGCAACTAGCTATCAAACAGATCTAAATGTATATAGCAATATCACCAGATGATTATAGTAAAAAATATCAATTATTAGTAAATACCATGCACAAAACATCTGTCTAATGTAAATTTTCCATTGTTAAGTAGATCAAATATTAAGCCTGCTATGAAGAGCTAGTACTTACCACAAAAACGCCACCAGCACCGCCACCCCTCCACAACAAACAACCAGCAGCAACACCAATGTTGCAAACTATCAACTAGACAACGAATGGACACAAGAAAAAAGCATAAAAAATGAGACCACCGTCTCAATTAGAAAAATGGAACAAACAATTTTGATCTAAAAACCTAACTTGGCTAAATGATTTGTTATTATTTGCAAAAATGAACACCAAAATCAAAACCAACGGAAATGAGTTCTGAATCTAAGATTTCGAAAGAATATACTGAAATAGCTTTCTAAGAGAACATACCTTGCATTGATATTTTTTGCAGTGACATTAGTGAAGGAAGTGATAGTAACCGTAAGTATCACCACTGCAAACATCTCCAAACCACCACAATCACAACAAATCTCCACCACCAACTTCATCACCACAATAATAACCAGAACCACCATGATTTTTATCGCCAATTTCATCATTCCCAACTTCACCATCACCGGAAACTTAAACAAAAGGAAGAAGATAATCACTGCAATCCCCTTTTATCTCCGTCAATAATTTAGAAATTGATTTAACTTTCACTTTGTAGACGAATCAACAAACCAAACCTCTCCTACCACCGCAACCACCATCAGCGCCACCGCTATAATCATCATTACTTCTTGAAATTTCAACTTGAAATAAGTTAACATATAACTTATAGATTAACAATCTCTTCAAATACCATGAAATTAGTTAATATCATTAAACTAAAATAAAATCAAAACCTAAAATCATACCAGTTTCAGAATCAAACAGGTTTCTCGTCGATTCATGGATATAAACAGGTTGTTTATGATGTTATGTGGTGGTGGTGGTGGTGGATTTGGCGGAAGTATAGGAGGTAATGACGAAGGAGGTGTTCCTGAATCTATGCAGCAACGGACGACGAGGTGGTAATGGCGGTGGTAGCGACGATGAAGACGATGATGGAGCAAGAACAAATTTTAGATCTGAAATGAAAGAGGAAGATGGTCTCGATGGATAATGGGTAAATTTGGAAAAAATAAAAACGCTAATGGACTCCTGATGGGCCTATAGATGGAAAGGGGTATTCTTATGAACCCTGATTTTGGGCATACCTAAATCTTTCTAGGGATACAAAACAATAGTCCCATCTTGGGTGACCTTATAAGGGGTATCTTATGGGTAGTTCAATTACCTATATACCCTTAATACAAAAATCTAAAATCAGTTTTCTAAAAAAATCAAAATCAGTTTCCCTTACAATCTCTTCTTTTTCCTCCTCCTCTAGCCGAACTCTTCCCCCTCCTGCGAAAAAAAAATATTCATCATCGTGATTAATTGTCGATTCGTAAAAATTTGATCGTCGATTAAACTCAACCACATAATGACTCGTACAAAGAAAAGCAGGGACTAGGCAAACCAAATCGTCTTCTAATCCATCAATTAAAGAAGAAGAACCAATTGAAGATGAAGGTGTAGAAACTGAAAATCAACCACCAATTGAACCAGAAATTGAACCAACTGCATCTCCAACTCCGGAAATGAGGATAAGAAAGCAAGTTTTACAAACCCAATCTCCTATTTGCTGTTTTTCATCGATTAAATGACGGTTACAGTGTTGGGTTCGGCTCAAAATTGAGTTGCGTTTTTAGTCGAACTTTTCTTCACAAAAGCTTCCTGTAAGTGTATATGAACAGTTAGGCATGAAATTTCATGAAATTTCAAGCTGAACCTAGTCACAGATAGAGATTCATAGGGGTTCGGCGTATCAATAATCATAATATGTGCAGAACCTAGCACATTTACGAAGTTTGGCTATTATGATATTCTCAATATGTGCCGAACCAATAACAATATTTTAACCCAAAAAAATAACAAATTGATGTTCGGCTCATACGATTTTCGAAATATAAGCCGAACCAGTAATTATTTTTTTCCGAGCTATTCAGGATGTTGTTCGGCTTACTATGAAACTTTCATATAAGCCGAACTAGTGTCTAGCAAAAGGGTTGGAATTGAAAATTATAGGTTCGGCCCATGCAGTAAACATATTCAGTGAGCCGAACCGTTCATCAATTGGTAGATTCGGCTCATAGATGTGAGCCGAACCTCAACCTGTTTCGCCGAACCATGATCCAAAAAATCATCTAAACAACCTTTATAATTCTGAAAATTATCTTAATCACTAAAAAAAATATTTAATCACTAATCAACATTACTAACACTAATACGTAAAGGGCAGATTTGCCATTAAAAAATTTGGGTTAAGGAGTAATCTGATTTTGCTATTTCACAACCTTTTTTGTCTTTATGCAGTATGCCTAGTAAGATTTCAGTACGCCCAAAATCAGGATTCATTCTTATTGTCTCAAAAGGATATTTGTGAAACCATGAAAAGGAGGGACAATTATATAATTCCTACTTTACTAAACACATTTTCGTATGCCTCAAAATTGAATTCGTAGACAATGTTTAATAAAATTCATAGACTTGGTACGAGGGCTTTGTAGTTAGGGGCCCATAACTAAAACGAACTAGAGATAAACCCAATAACACGGCTGTGTAAACCATATACTCCTGGTTGTACAATATCATTCTGGTCATTGGGAAATCTGATTATAAAAACCTACTAAACCCTAAGCATATCTCCCCTCTTTCATTTCTCTCGTGAACATCTCCGCCCTACCTCTTCCGCCAATAAACCTCTCCAAAACCCTAGTCGCCACCTTACTTTTCTGAATCCATGGAGTTTTGGGGTAATAATCTCTTCTATTTTGTTTATTTTTTCTATTTGCTTGTTCTTTGATGATCTCCGTAGTGTGTTTGATGCTCGATTTGTTCGTGTTTTTGAAACCCTGAATGGCCTCATAGAGTTTTTATGGTTTTAGTGGCTGTTTTTTATATTTGTTGTTTAACATGAGATGTTTGAGCTTTATTATTCGATTATCGTGAAGTTTGAGGTATGATTTAGGGATTTTTGTACTTTCGTGATTTTAGGGTTTGGAGGTTCAGTTTTGACTCTGTGATTGAACGAGTTGGGATGGATTTTTGGTTTCTGTTTATGTTATTTGTTCTTGATTTGAAACAGTATTCTCTGTTTGATTCATCTATGTTCTGCAATCATGTGGATGTATCTGATGCTGTGGTTGATAGTGGGGGTTTGGATTTGATTTTACACTAGTTGATTAGTTGCTATGTTTGTTTTTAGGTTTTTGTTTGATAAGTATGTATTTTGCTTCAGATAATATAGGATGTGTAGTCATTATTTGACTATAATGATGTATGATAGCTATATATGATGATTTGTGCTTTCGATTTAGTATTGCATCATTCAGTTTCTTGGATTTTGCAAGTGTTTGTCACTTTCCCATTTAAATTTGATGACTGGTCTTAGAATATGTTGAATACCCCCTTTGATTTGGTTGCTTTAGAGAATTTGAGAGTAATTTTTTGTCCCTATTTTGATGTTACTATATTTACTGATATATTGGGGGTGCTCAGGTGTTGAAGTCAAGCCTGGACAGAGCTACAAGGTGGCTCCTGTAGATGAAAAAGTCTTGCATCTTTCACAGGTTAGATTATTGTTGACCAGGCTGTAGTTTATTGATTTTTGTTTCTGTTATGATTTTGATATGCTGCAAGGAAGTTTCTAACTATTTTCTTTAATGTCTTAGTCATGTATCGGTGAAGTGAAGAAGGGAAAGGAGGAAACAGTGGTTGTGTATGCAAAGATTGATAACCAAAAGCATGTGATTGCACACCTTAGTGCTGATAAGTTCCCTCAGATATCTCATGATTTGGTGTTCGAGAAGGAATTTGAACTGTCCCACAGCTCAAAGAATGGAAGCATCTACTTCACTGGATATATGTCTGTCCTTGGAGATGAAAGTAATTTGCTTACAGATTCTGATGAGGATGATATGCTTGTTGAGGATTTCCCTGTTGACATTAAGGAGAATGGAAAGGCTGCCAAACCTGATGCTTCTGCAGCTAAGAAGGTGAAGGTTGTTGACCCCAAGGCTGATGATGAGGATGATTCTGACGAATCTGATTCTGATGGTTCTGATTCTGACGAAGATGAGGTATTTTACTCTCAGCAGCCTAGTTATCTTCTAACGTATTATTGATTTACATGCACAAATCTTCTTTGGATTCCTGTATTTGTCATCTTGGGAGACTTGTTATAGGTTCTATGATGTCAATTGCTAGTTTATGAGACGCTTCTATTTGTTATATGTATTGCCCAGAGCTGGTATATTGAGTGTTGTTTGCATGATTGTGTAGGATATGGAGGGGAGTGATAGTGATGATGGTGAGAGCTCTGATGAAGAAGAAGAGCCAACTCCTACTCCTAAGGTAATTTCTCAATACTTCCATGGTTAGATTGAGCTAGAGTTCTCTGTATTTGCCACTGCTAACCAACTATAACTTGATGTCTTTTGTATAGGGAAAGAAGAGGCCCGCTGAAGGTGCTAGCAAGAAGTCTACCCCTGGTGACAAAAAGGCTAAAGTAGAGACTCCTCAGAAGTCAGGTAAAAATCTTCTATCATTTGGCTTACTTTTTTGGATTGTTACGTTGCTGCCATTTTCTAATTTGTTCTAATTTATGGAACTGTCGATCTTGTTTCAGGCGCTGATGGCAAGAAAGGTGGTGCTGTTCATCAAGGTACTCCTTACCCCAAGGGAGGAAAGACCCCAGCAAGTGGAGGCAACAACAAGTCAAACAAATCTCCAAAATCTACTGGGTCAGTTTCATGCAATTCTTGTAGCAAGTAAGCTACTGTCTTCAAATTTAAATTTTTATTTAGACCTTTGTAATGTCCATATATTGGCTGTCCGCTAATTGGTCATTTTTTTCTGCTTTTGTTCTCATACTGATTTGGTTATTTTGTTTGTCTATATAGGGCATTCGGTACTGACTCTGCTCTCCAGGCACACTCAAAGGCTAAACACGTTAAGTGATTCAAAGTAGACACAAATGCTAAAGTTTTGTAGTCATGATTTGAGAGGTGGATAAGTAGTAGTAGACCTAAGAAAGAAATATAGTAGTAGCATTATTATTATTAGACCTAAGTTTTAGTATTGCATTGACTTCTTAATTTCTGGATGTAATGGGTTTGGATTCCTCTCAAATATTTGTGGTTTGGTGGTTTATTATCAAATTTAGTTATTTTCTTCAAATTTGTTCTTTTTGATATTTTGAATGCCATACTTGCCTGATTTTTAATGAGTAGAGTGACTAGCGGCTTGCTAGAATTACCTAATGATTCCCAAGTTTGGTAAATGAACCTAATTACCAAACTTCAACAAGATGGTGCACATGGGATATGATTATCTGTATGGTGTGCGCCTTCCTCCTTCCATTAGGAGGAGTGTCTGACTAGTCAGAATCTTCTTAATTAGGGACCATGACCTTTTTAGTTTGCCTATAAATATGAGAACTATTCTTTTTGTTTCAGCTCACAAATCATTACGTTGTTTGGTTTAAGAGAGGCTATTGGAAACACACCAGAGAAGGAATAAGCAAGGAAGATGGATCCTGTTAAATCTTATGCCACGAGAATTAAAGGGTTACAGAAGAAAATTGAGGAATTCTCTATATTGGTTGGTGTTGATGCATGTATGCTTGTCTACGGCGGACCAAAACAAGGTGTTGATAAATACCCGAAACCGCAGAATTTAGGCGATTTATTCAGAATCATTAGGCGATATCTCAGTCTGCCGAAACAAGAACGTACTAGGAAACACACTGATCTTAATAATGTATCTGGCGATGGTGGAGAGAACAAAATTGATGAAGATAGTCGAGTGAATTTGCGGGAGATAATAGCAATGCTGATGGATTAGAATGGGATGATCGGTTCAATAACTTAAGTGCTGATCAAATCCAACAACTTATTGACTCGGTGGAAGCCAAGATTGAAACCATAGATGAGAAAATTCAGTTGGCAGAACGTACTGCAGAAAATCCTAGCTGTATGACAAGTAGATCTTCCGATCATGGGGTTGGTGCTGCTGCTACTACATCTTGGGGAAGTGGTGCTGCTATTCACATGCAACCAGTTTATGTTCTTCAACCCTTTAATCAGAATGTTGCTGGTCAGAGACCAATGAATCTAGAGAGTGGTTCTGGAATGGTACCAATGGTAATGCAATATCCAATGATGGCAATCCAACCAGGAGGAGGCAATCAGATGCCGATGATGGCAATTCAACCAGGGGGAGGCAATCCGATGGTGTTTGGAAGCCATCAAGGGCCAGTTACATATTTCATGCCACAGGCATTCGTCCAGCCAATGCCGTCGTCGTACATACCAAATCTGATGCCTCGTGGTAGACACTCAGATGCATGAAGCAACCCTTTTGAAGAGTCAATTCCATTATCAGGATTCTTAGTTAAGTGCAGGCACTAGATTCTAAAATCTTGTTACATTCTCTAACCCCAGAATTATGTTAGGAATAGGGGTTAAGCATTCTTTTTCTTTTTTTGTTGGGTCCAAGGAATCATAGAATTCTATAAAAGATTTTTGGGTTATGCTGTGCAAGATGGTTGGCCATTTGTCCCTTGTGTAACATATTTTGCTGCTTGAAGTTTGATCTTGGATTCACGTTTGAAATATGGAAAATTTCTTGTTTGGTCCTAGGCCCATATAGTTATTTATAGTAGGGTCCTATCTGAATTTTTTTTTATCCGGAGGTCCAAAATTAATTAAAACATGGAAATGTTCATAATGCCCATTACTACCAAACGTGTGTGTCTACACTGCTTACAAATTTGAGTACATATCTGGTACACTGCTTAAAAATTCGAGTACATATTTGCTACACTGCTTACAAATTTGAGTACATATCTGTCTGAGTACATATCTGTCGTACTGCTTACAAATCCGATTATATATCTGAATGCTTACAAATTCGAGTACATATTTGCTGCACTGCTTCCAGGTAGAGTACAAATCTGTAAGAATCAATGATAAATAAATTAGAATTAATGATACATATCTGTCGTACTGCTTACAAATCCGATTATATATCTGAATGCTTACAAATTCGAGTACATATTTGCTGCACTACAATATACGTTTTACATCACATATATTCTAGGATCATACCATTAATCTCTAGTATTTCTTTAATACAAAAGAGGTACAGTTTTGCATGATTGAACAGGGTGACATAACCACTAAAAAACTAACCAAAAAAATTAATGTCCATAAGAAGCTACTGAATATCTACAGCAAACCCTGAAAGTGATTATCAAGGATCGAGTGATACATAGAAAACTAGATTAACATATTAGGATGCTTTGCACAAATGAAAATGTAACAGACAACATTTCAATTTTCTTACCACATAAAGAAGCTGTCGCTTTCCAGGAGTATCGGCTCCGTGGTTGCTAAATTTTGCTTCCAGAACCGCTATTAGCGCAACATTATCCTATACAAAATTGAATGGACAAATAGAATAATACAGGGAGTAAGATTCTGGGAAAGAATCTAAGCACCAACTAACTGCATAAGAGACTCCCAAAGAAGAAAAATCACCTTAAGAAGTCGAGACAAAGCAGCTTTCTTCTGAGTGATTGGGACCACAGCATCTGTCAGTGACTGAGCAGCCTTGTTGAATTCGACCTACATACAAAAGTAAACTGTTTAACATGTGAACCAACAGAGTAACAATAAATTCAAAAGAAAGTTTGTCATCTCCAAACCTCGTATTTCTTCACATGGGAAAATCTGTCCCTTCGGAAAAATGTTGCACAACCATCGATAGCATAAGTCCCGGTGTAAACCTACAGTGAAAAAATTCATTATCACAAAACTGAATATTTGGAGTTTATGACCATTAAATCAAAAATGTCCGCAAGCAAACCTCTGTTGTCTTCTTCTTGTAGAGAGCTTGATAACCATGTTTGTCCAACTTAGGGGCGAAAAACTCATCAAAATGATCACTTTGAACCTGAAACAAGAAATGATTAGCTTTGTTGCAACTAAATCCTTAACTTAAGGATTGGCTATGTGGACATAATCTTGAATCCAAGCTAATACAGCAATTTCATATCTAAATAACTAATATGAGACAAGAATAGTCTTTTTCTTATTTAGTATTCCAGTTCATTATACATGCACTGGAATACCATGAAAAGGAAAAACCAGAATGGCTTCTGTCAAATTTATTTGATGTAAGAGAGAAGTTTGTAACAGTACGTCATATATGTACTGCATATTCATGAACTAAAAAATCAATTGCATATCAAGAAGAAGTGATGAATCCATGCATATAACTGAATTAAAGCACATACTTCAGTATTACACATACGTACTCATGGATCAAACCCCAAAAAAAATAGCAAAACTCAGAAATATAAACGAATCAAAGCACATATTTCAGTATTACACATACTTACTCATGGATCGAACCCAAAAACAGTGGAAAACTTTTGAATATAACCGAATCAAAGCACATACTTCAGTATTACACATACGTACTCATGGATCGAACCCAAAAACAATGGAAAAACTCTGAATATAACCGAATCAAAGCACATATTTCAGTACTACACATACGTACTCATAGATCGAACCAAAAAAAATGGCAAAAATTTGAATATAACCGAATCATAAGAATTTTGTATCAGTACGTCGTATACGTACTGTCAATTCATATACAAAAGAAAAATGTATCAAACCTAAAAACATAATGGCATCATGAAAATCGATTTGATCTTCATAATACAATCGGAAAAAAAAATCAAATGAAGAAAAACGAACAAAATAATCAAAAAAGATGATTAAAAAACATACCCGGAAACACAAACAAATCTTCTCGTCGTAAATCATAACGATGCATCATCATCATCATCTTCTTCTTCTTCTTAATAAATTGATTTTCTGTCAGTACGGGATATACGTACTGTTGCTTCATATACAAAAACAAACTGAAACACATCTAAAACCAACAAAATGGAAGTGTTATAAGTAAATCTAACTTAAGTGATGAATCCATGAGTAAAACAAAATCAAAAGCCGATCTAAAACCTAATAAATTAATAAAAAACTGTAAATCATCAAAATCAGTTGGGAATACATCTATAACGATTATCAAAAAGTGATGAAAATATAACTAATAACAAAATTGATTCAGCAGTTTTCAGTACGACATATATGTACTACTGAATCATACAAATTAAGTGATGAATCCATGAGTAAAACAAAACCAAAGCCGATCTAAAACACTAATAAATTAATAAAAAAACTGTAAATCATCAAAATCAGTTGGGAATACATCTATAACGATTACCAAAAAGGAAAAAAAATATAAAACATCATGAAAATCGATTTGATTCTCATGATTCGGTCAAAAAAACAAATCAAAAAAAAGAAGAAAACTAACAAAGAATCAAATAAAATGATTAGAAAACATACCTGGAACAAACAATCTTCAAAAACGATGTCGAGATTTTGAAGCTGCATCGAGAGGAAAGAGAGAAAAAAATGGATCTGAAAAAATGAGCGAGTAGAAATATGAAACTGGTTATAAACCTCATAGAAAAGGGGTATTTCGGTAATTTGAAAAATGCACAGAAAAGGTCCCGCACGTGTATGGACCAGGGACTAAAAATTTGGGTCCAATTTTATTGTTTTCTTTTTATTATGGACCTCCAGTTACTGGGCTTTAGTGGGTGGACCTGCCACTAACTAAGAACACCATAATAGTACCTATAGGTAATTCCTACTCGTCATCCTTTGATGGATGGGTATAAGGCTCTTCATTTTCAAGTGATAATTAACATTTGTTTCGACTGGAGATTTAATGGAAGTGGCGTTGGACGTTGTGAGTGAATATTTTATGATTTTATAGTCTGCATATGAAATTAAATGCGATGTATCTTTTTAATTATATGATTTGATGTACTAAATTTCCCCTTATAAATCTCAAATGAATGATGAGATGATAATTCAGGTACTTGTACTGGTAGTCTGGTAGACAGCCTGATAATTTTGTAGACCCAACCGGTCAAATCGGTCACCGGCTCGGCCAGTTCCAAACCCGAACCGATTTGGGAGGGTAGTTTGAATGATTTTGAAATGTCAAAACTGATCATGTGCGGTTTAGTATTTGGTTTTGTCCAAAACCGAACCGAGACGACCGTTGTGCACCCTTACTTGTATTAAGATATTCAGTAGGTCTATATCTCTCTTATAATCAATTCGAAACATTCCAAAATGATATCAGTGATGAATATCATCGCTCATGATATTTTTAATGATCAACTTGAAACATAACTTAGTTCACAAACAATAAATTGTTATTTGACTAAATTAATCAAGTATATGCATGACTATTGCTTGAATCATATTTTGAGATTTCAACAACACTAGCTTGAATCGAAACTTCCTATATGCGACGTTTAAAGTCCACATAGTCATACGACTTAGTCTCATAAAGAAAGAATGGTGATCATGTGAGTAAATAGAATGGTTCAGTTTTCACATACTTTTTATTGATGAAGTTCTCCAAATGTCTTCGGTTGATTTGCGTCTTCAATAGGTGACTCAGTGATGCCTGATACTCAACTACCCACTGTGAATCCTGATCTGAGACTTGAATAAATGCATACTACAAATCAAGATACAGTTTTGTGCGACTAAAAATTTGACAACAAACTTGAGATAGAAAACCTTTCGAATTCGACCGAGTAATGCATTAAAAAAGGATCCATATTAGGATCGGTCATAGGATTTAGCTCAATTTCCCTTAGAGCATCTCCAACAGAAGATTATAATTTTTATTTTCATATGAGACGTAAGATTTTTGACCCCATTTAAACTAAATCCATCTCCAAAAGCAGGTCCTACAAATCGGGAAGGGTGCCATACTAAATAAGAAGGTCTTGAAGAAAGTGTTAACTACACCTTCGGATGCACCTCCACGTCATGTTTTCTCTTTTAATAATTAATACATTCCTTCAATGTTGGAGATATTTTTTTAGACATAAGGTCCTAATTTGCTCTCTGGATAGACCCCATAAATAAAAGGACTAAATAATAAATCCACGTAGGATTTTTTGCACCTTCTGTTGGAGATATTCTTATTAGGTTCTCATTATTTAAAAAATAACTGTACCTTCTTTTAGACAATACAAAAACTAGGTTATTTAACTAGTTTTTCTCGTCAAGGAATCAACTAGACTTGAATCATTGAATCCTAATTTTGACAAGTTTAAACTAATATCAAAATTAACTCAATTTTACTTATCAGGAATCAAAAGGACTAAAACAAATGATCCCTTTTTCGTTAAGCAAAAACAAAAATCAAAATTGAGAAAGTTTTTCTTAACCAGAAATATTTGAAACATAACAATCCACACAAAATAATAAAAATATAACAATTGTACCGTATTTCGTTAAACGAAAGAAAAGAATATGCAATTAAATCAACCTTTCTTAACATGAAGACGATTAAATAACATAATAATCATGCCTTACGCTTCGGCATGACAAACTAATATCTGAATTAACTTAGTTTTTCATATCATGAAAGATTATAAGCATAATTCTTTCGTCGATATCTACAACCACTCTCCCCATAAATATATATCATTAAGAACCAGTTCAATAAGAAATCTCCCCATGTTAGTTGATATTCCCCTAACCATCAGGGGTTAGCCCAGTTGGTAGGAGTCTGACTCTCAAGTAGGAGGTCAGCGGATTGAGTTTCCGCTCACGAGTTTGGAGATCTCATGAAATACTCCTCTTATTTAAATCTAGTTTAATTTAAGTTGTTAATGTATCTTCTTTCCTATTAAAAAAAAACAAGTTGATATTCCCCTGCAAAAACAAAAGAATAACAAGCAAAGCAACCTTTATGAGAGAAAGGTTGAAAAAGCGGGGGTCTAACAACTACACCCAATATTTCGATTAGCAATATGTATGGACTAAGTCTTATATACTTTTAAGAGAATCAACTAGACAGTCAGACTCAATCTTAATAAAAGTATATCAAAGAATTATATCTTTGTTGAGATTAGTAGTCCCACATTGTTGGGAAATCTAAGATCATGCAGCTTATAATCCCTTAGGGACTCTCCACTCATTTCCAATTGGTTTTGAGTTGGATGCCCGTATTCTAACATGGTATCAGAGCAGGCTATCTGCGACGAGTCTTTGACCGCGCCTTTACTCCACATCACCCGATTTAATTGTCTACGTGTTAGACCCAACGAGGCTACACGTGAGGGGGCGTGTTGACATTATTAGTCCCACATTGTTGGGCAATCTAAGACCCTGCAGCTTATAATACCTTAGGGCCTCTCCACACATTGCCAATTGGTTTTGAGTTGGATGCCCATATTATAACAATCTCTCTTTCTCGATACAATACTTACTCAAGCAAATACAAATCTGCGAGTCTAATTGAATACAAGATAAATCACTTGAACGGTACCAAATACCAATGTTCAAGTATCAATCTATTTCAATCAAGAACCAAGTGTTGGACCTCCCAGTTGATCGATTCAACGCACAACCTGTGATATTTCAATTATATAACAAAATATAATGCGGAAAAGAAATAACACAGACACCAGAAGTTTTGTTAACGAGGAAACCGCAAATGCAGAGAAACCCCGGGACCTATTCCAGATTGAACACACACTGTATTAAGCCGCTACAGACACTAGCATACTACAAACTTACTTCGGTCTGGACTGTTGTTGAACCCTAATCAATCTCACACTTATCCAAGGTACAGTTGCGCTCCTTACGCCTCTGATCCCATCAGGATACTACGCACTTGATTCCCTTAGCTGATCTCACCCACAAATAAGAGTTGCTATGACCCAAAGTCGAAGACTTTAATAAACAAATTTGTTTCACACAGAAAAGTCTATGGTAATAGATAAATCTGTCTCCCGTAGAAATACCTACGATTTTTTTTTCCGTATTTTGATAAATCAAGGTGAACATGAACCAATTGATAAACCGGACTTATATTCCCGAAGAACATCCTAGTATTATCAATCACCTCAGAATAATCTTAATCGACTAGCGAAAGAATATATTTCGGAATCACAAACGATGTAACGAAGATGTTTGTGACTTCTTTTATATCTTGCCTATCGGAAAAATCAATCTCAAGCCAATCCTTACGATTGTACTTAGTACGGCAGAAACAACAAGATCAGATCACACAACTACAAGAAAAGTAGTATCGGTCTGGCTTCACAATCCCAATGAAGTCTTAAATTCGTTAACCTACAGGGTCTCGGTAGAAACCTAAGGTTAAAGGAGAATTGACTCTAGCTAATACAACTAGTATCACACAGGAGGTGTGAGGATTAGGTTTACCAGTTGCTAGAGTTCTCCCTTATATAGTCTTTTAAATCAGGGTTTGCAATCAATGTTAGATTAGTAACAAAGCATTCAATATTCACCATTAGATGAAAACTTGATTAGATTCAAGCTAATATATTTCAACCGTTATATCGAAACTTAGATTGTTACACACAAATGAAATGCATGTTCATCTAGGTTTGTGTAACCGTGCCCAAACGTGTACATCTAGTCGGTTTAACAGTAGTTAACCAAATGGTTAGCCATATGAGCACTTTCATATCAACCATATTTTTCTTTACCACAACTAGTTCAAATGACTCAAATGAACTAGTTAGAAAGTTGTTCAATTGCTTAGATCTTTATAATAAACACAATTGAAACAAAAATGATTTGATTCACTCGAATTGATTCATGAACTTTATAGCCACAGTCTTGCATTCCTTAGTTTATATAAGTTTAAGTTCATGAAAAATAGTTTTTAGAAAATAACCAACTTAAGTTAGCGGACTGGTACGCGGACTTAAGTACTCGGAATAAGTTTGTTTTCAATACACAAACTCCAGCAGAAATTCTCAGGATGATAACCTCCGACAGTACGCGGACTGGATACGCGGACTATGGTTCCGGTTTTCCTGAGCAGCAAAGTACGCATACTTTGGTTCAAGGAATAAGGACTTATACATGTATGAGTTACCACACAATGCTTATATCCCACAATGGTTATATAATCTAAACTCTCATTTCAATCATTGAAACATTCTTAGAGGACGTTATATAGTTGTTCACAAACCATTTTTTGTCAAAGCCATTTTCAAGTGATTGAAACTTAACATGACTTTCGTCACTAGTAAAGATGAACTTGGCCAAAGAGAAAGCTTACCGACACATATTTTGAGAAATAGATAAGCGAGATAAACTCGGCTCGAAATAACAAATGTGTATAATCAAAGTCTATATAGCAAAACGACTTTTGTCTCAAGATAGGAGATAGAGTAGATAGACTTTTGAGTGATAGATAAGTTCAAGTCTCCACATACCTTTTAGTCGATGAAGTTCCACCAGTTCCTTGAGTAGCTCTTCGTCTTTGTATGATGATCTCCATGGAGTCTTGAGCTCAACTACACTTTTTATCCTAGTCCGAGACTTAACTAATAGTAGACTAGAAATCAAGACTTATAATTTTGATCACTAACATTGACAAACATGCTTGAGATATCAACGCATGCGAGTTTGACCGAGCAGTGCTCTAAAAAAAGGTTGTAACCAGTTTTTAGTTAGTACATACAAATAGTAAAAGCCAAAAACTGGAAGAATAGGGCGCTAATGTACCTTGACAACACAAATATACTTTCTAATATTTCCAGAAGTTTCTTTGTCCAGTGGTTTGGTAAGAATATCAGCTAGTTGTCGTTCAAAAGGAACATATTCTAGTTTGATAATCTCATTCTCAAATAATTCTCAAATAAAATTGTTAGAGTATTTCTCGGTCGAACTCGCAAGCGTTTCTATCTCAAGCTTGTTTGTCAAGTTTAGTTAATCAAAACTATATACTTGATTTCTAGTCTATTTATAACTATGTTGGGATTAGGATAAAGTGTGTAGTTGAGAATTAGACTTCACAGCGTTGACCATTTGAAGAATAATATCTACTGAATACTTTGGAGGAACTTCGACGACAAAAGGTTTGTGGATATTAAGACTTATCTATCACTCATAAGTCTATTCAATTCTATCTACTAATAATTCATATAGCTATATAGACTTTGTGTTATACACATTTGAAATTTTGAGTTGTTTATATCGTTTATATAATTCTCTAAATATGAGTTTAAATCTTAGAATGCTTCATCATATACTTGGAACTTTAGTTATGAACAATTCATTTGTTGGAAACTAAATATTAACTCAAGTTGATCATGTGAAAATTACCTTGAACATCTTATACGATCTGTGTGAGACAATCAGTTGATGCTAACTCGGGATATTTGGTATTGATTAAATAATCATTTGAAAATTACTTGAAGCTAGTGGTATGTGTAAGATTACCATTTTCGTCTTTTAAGGATGTTTCAAATCGATTAATGAGAGTTTTAGAACTGCTACCAATGTGTGGATACAACACAATATATGTACTTTGTATGCGAACGGTGAAGTACTAGTTTGGGTCCGGAACTCTTGTTTGCGAACTGTGTTTGCGAACAAGTTTCCCTGTATTGGGTCCGGAACTGTGGTTTGCAAACATTGTTTGCGAACGACAAAACTAGGCAAGGTCCAGAATGGTAGTTCACAAACTAATTAGGTTCTGAAATTGTTTAGTATGACAATTTGTTCACATACTTTGTATGCTAATTATTGCTTATACTTATGAACTCAGGTTCGTTTGTGAACTTTGTTTGCCTAAAGTCCCTATATTCTTAATGCGTTAAGGTATGTGAACTCAGTTTGCAAACCATGGTATTATGTTCATGAGTTGGTTCTTGTATACGTACTTTTTATACTTACAAACAAAGCCGAATATGTTTCACATGCTTCATGTATGTATCTATGAGATACTGAACATTTGAACAACTCTCTTGTAACACATTTAGATACATATGATTATCTATCATGATTGGTTTATTATCAGATTGAGTCTAGAAGTGTTAGATGAATATAACTAAGCTAAAAGTGTTCATATGGATAACTTCGGTTAATTGTTATTGAGCCAACTCAATATCCAAGTTTAGGTACGGTTCATACATATCTGAATATAAGTATATTTCATTTGCGTATATCAAGGTAAACCATCTAACAAAGGAGATTGGTTGCTTATTTTCCAAGCAAACTTAGCTCGAATCTTAAATAAGGTTTTCATCTAACGCTGAATATTGATTTTATTGTTAAAAAGCTATCTTAGCTTGGATTGCAAGCAATCTTGATTTGGAAGACAATATAAGGAAAAACTCTAGCACCTGGGAAACCTGATCCCAACACTTTGTGTTTCCTAGTTGCAGACTAGAGTCAATTCCATCTTAACCTAGATTTTTAGTTCTTCTGAAAACCATTACTAGGTTTACCAACTTAAAGACTTCGCTTCGGATTCGTGAAGCCAGGTCCAACTATTTTTGTAGTTGCGTATCCTGATCTTACTTTTTTTGTCGTATTGAGTTTGATCTTATCTAAGATTTTCTCGAGATTTATCTCTGATAGGTAATATATAAAAAGTAATCACAGTAGTTTATTTGTCTCGGATTTTTGTGATTCTGCAATAACTTCTTCTGTTAATTAGTTAGGTTATTGTGAGGTGACTAATATTCTAGCCTGGTATTCGGTAAAATATGACCGGATTATTAGTTGTATTTCATGTTCACGTTGGTCATTATCTTAAGACGAAAACCAAAAATAGAATAGACTTAGGCCTAATTTGGTATTGTTGCGGCTTTTGCAAAAGCACTTTTCTACTGTGCGGTGCTGTGTTGTGCTGTGAGAAAAAAGCAGTTAGACGTTTGGTAAAATATTAATTAAAGTTAAAGCTGATTAATAAAAACAATCATAGTGTGTTTGATAAAATATCATATTCAACCATTGTTGTTGTAGCAAATGACAAAAACAGACATATATCTGAAAATAATTTTGTTTCAATTTTATTGGGTTTAAAAATAATTAAATTTTTTACTATTAAACATATATAATATTATGCTTCAAAAATAAATAAATTTACTTAACCACTTTTTAATATATATATATATATATATATATATATATCTATATTATAAAAAGAAGTGGTGTGTGTTTAGCCTTACAAATCCGACCATCGATTTCGTCATCCAACGGTTCAGATCTATTCGTTTTATGTTCTATATAGACGTCCGTCCGATCCCGTTTTTAACATATAATTTTGGACGGCACGGATTATGCCCGGCTCAACCAAAATTCCCTAATTTTACTTTGACCAATTTTTAGGTTTCATGAACCGCACCCTAACCTTACCGTGACCAATTAAATTCGTGGTCTACTCGATTTGATTAGCCAGGACGCATGCATACACATTTGAGAACCCATTACTAAATTTTGTAATGGTCTAGACACCTATTACTAAATATCTATGTACATGGGCTCCACAGCTCTCCCAAATTTTGTATGGACACATGCATAGGGGTGAGCATTTGATCCATAATCTGTGGATTTAACCGGGACCAACCGTTCATTTGCGGATGGGTGTCCGGACCGTTCGTTAATGGGTTGGATGCGGATGGAATTTTTGAAATCCAATGGATAAAGGTTCGGGCCCGGATGTAACCTTGAAAATCCGTTGGACATCCATATCCGTTAAGTTAAGGACATTTATATAGTTCTAGAAAATGTTATGGATCATTTAGGAATTTTTAAGATGTTTGCTTGGGGTGACCTACATCACATTTTTATATTTGCATACATATATAAGATATATAGGTTTTATAAGGAGTCATTTGTGTTATCTTTATTTTCTTTACTATGAATTTTAACTAAAACAAATCCATTGGATTATCCGCATCCAATCCGTCCATCCGTGCATCCATTGGATGCAAATCTGTTGGATATGGATTGGATGCGGATGCCAAATTTGAAATCCGTAGTGCAATGGATTGGATGCGGATGAGGTGAAAACCGTTCCATACCGGCCCATGCTCACCCCGACATGCATACAGAGTTGCTAGACCTGCTTGCTGAAAGAACATTTACTTATCAAGTCAATAACTTCATTCCTCGTGTCGGTATTGGTGCATGCGGAGGACGACACGTTAATCATATTTAATATTAGTAAAGGAGACTCAATAAGCTAAGGTTCATGACAAACTTAGAGTATTACTACCCCATTACAGCAGTATCCTGTGCTAGATTTAATTAGCTGATTTACCTTAGTTATATTTTTCGTATAAGATATGTATTAGAATTCTATTTACATAATGGTTTTTAAATTAACCACGTTTAAAATATTGGAAACACGAAAAGAAAAAGAAAAGGAAAAAAATATAAATTTTAGGAAGTGAGGAATATAGGAAACAATAAATCAAATCTTAATTAGGGGATTACATTTGACTCTTGATTTTCTAATCCACGGCCCCGGCTGCTATGGCCCGACTGACTAAACACGACCCGATTATTACATGTTGATTAAATTTTAATGCGGGGACTATATTTGACTCTATATTTTCTAATCTACGGCCGGGGTCGTAGGTCCCGACTGCTATGACCCGACTGATCAAACACGAAACGATCATTACATGCTGACTAAAATTTTATGTGAGGATATTGACCGGCCGCACAGTAAACAAAACTCGAAAAAGGTTGATCCCCGGCCGTAGGCCGGGGTGATACCTAGTATATATATATATATAATTTTCAAACTAAAATTAGGTAATTATTTAATATATTTTTTTTTGACAAACTAAATGAAATGGTATCATAAAATAGTGTGAAAATAAAATCTAATAATATTTAAAGAATAAAATATAAAAAATAAAAATCGATTGTATATATATTTAAGGATAATTTTTGTCATTTACAAAATAAAATAAGGACAAAAAGGACAAATCAAACTTTAAATTTTGGTGGGACCAAAGCTTATGCTTCTGTAGCTTTTAAAAGCTCCTCCTCCCCAGCATTTGAAAATTGAGGAATTTGGGAAGTGCTTTGGGTAAAAAGCACTTTGATTTTTTTTTTACCAAACACCAATTTCAAAAATTATTAACATATATAGGTTTTGAAAGTGATTTTGGAAAAATAAAAGCATTACCAAACCCAGCCTTATATGTGGGAGACATATTTGTTTGTAAGTCTTCGACTTTGGTTCGTAGCAACTTCTATGCTGTAAAGGACATTAGTTAGAGGAACCAAGTGCGCGGGGTCTTGCGAGATTTAAGAGGCGTAAGGAACACAACTGTGCCTTAATCGGTGTGAGACTTGGTTAGGGATCAATTACCTTCCAGTCTGAAGTTAACTTCTAGTAGGCTAGAGTCTGTAGCGTCTTAATACAGTGTGGTGTTCAAGTCTGGACTAGGTCCCCGGGTTTTTCTGCATTTGCGGTTTCCTCGTTAACAAAATTTCTGATGTTTGTGTTATTTCTTTTCCGCATTATATTTTATTTATATATATAATTGAAATATCACATGTTGTGCGTTGTTCAATCACAGTTGATAAATCCGACGTTGTTTGTTGGATAGAACTTGATTGACACTCGGACATTGGTCCTTGGTACCATCCAATTTATTCTCACAACAATCAGGTTCATCGTTCTTATATGTTTGATTTACTGATTATGTTAAGAAAGAGATATCTTTGATATCTTTCTTAATTGAGTTTCATTAAGTTTATACTCTCGGAATTATATTGGAGTTTAGTCTTGTTGATGGTGGTTTTTAGCTTAGGGTTAAAATCGTAAAACTGCACATCTGACATGACGTCACTATGACCATTAGCACATTTATTGAATCGATCGGCATGCCTACATAAGAATTACCGGGGTACCTTTTTTTTTACATGGGTCATGTTCCACGGCAAAACCCTTAACATTGACTAACATCATCCATGCCAAACCCTAATTCTCATGCTACCGCGCCAAGGCATGCCAACCATGCCAGCCGCACCACTGTGCCAATGGAAAACCATGCCAGCCACATATTCGCGCCAAGGCATGCCAACCATGCCAGCCGCACCACTGTGCCAATGGAAAACCATGCCAGCCACATCTTCGCGCCAAGGAATGCCAACCATGCCAGCCGCACCACTGTGCCAATGTCAAACCATGCCAGCCACATCTTCACGCCAAGGAATGCCAACCATGCCAGTCGCACCACTGTGCCAATGGCAAACCATGCCAGCCACATCTTCGCGCCAAGGCATACGAACCATGCCAGCCACATCTTCGCACCAAAGCATGCCAACCATGCCAGCCGCACCACTGTGCCAATAACAAACCATGCCATCCACGTTTACCGCACCAAGGCATGCCAGCCATGCTGGCCGCACCATGCGCCAATGGCATGCCAAACCCTTGGCCCTAGCCATGCTGGCCGCACCATGCGCCAATGGCATGACAAACCCTTGGCCCTATCCATGCTGGCCGCACCATGCTCCAATGGCATGCCAAACCCTTGGCCCCACCATGCCAATCCAACCGCATCTTGCCTTGGCCCTACCATGACAAGCTGTCCAAACCTTTGGCCCCACCATGCCAAGACAACCGCACCTTGCCTTGGCCCTAGCCATGCTGGCCGCACCATGCGCCAATGGCATGCCAACCCCTTGGCCCTAGCCATGCTGGCGGCACCATGCGCCAATGGCATGCCAAACCCTTGGCCCCACTATGCCAAGCCGTCCGCACCATTCTGCCTTGGCCGCAATATGCCAAGCCGTTCGCACCATTCAGTCTTGGCCCCAGCATGCCAAGCCGTCCAAACCCTTGGCCCCACCATGCCAAGCCATCCAAACCCATGGCCCCAGTATGCAAGCCGTCCACACCATTTTCCTTGGCCATACCATAACGACCTTCCCTATGCGGCTACCAAAATGAAGGCGTGCGACGATCAACGACCACCCTTCAATCCTAGATGCAAATCCTAGCCGTCCAAGGTCTCCAGACAATGCATGGTAACCTTTGGCCCAACGCCAAACCGCGCCATGGCATGCCAACCACCTTGCCGCGCCACGCTATACCGGCCTTCCCTATGCGACTACCAAAACGAAGGCCTGCAACAATCAACGACCACTTTTTCATCTAAGGTGCAGATCTTACCCGTCCAAGGTTACCAACAAACACATGGTAACCTTTGGCCCAAAACCCTAGTTTGGCCGCGCCTAAAGCGTGCACGAGCATGCCGCTGGCTACCAACATCCCTCTTGAATTCTTCCCGAGTTTTACTTTCGGGCTATTTTCACCTTCTGAACGAGCTCAAAACCTAAATATTCGGTAATAAGGAGATAGGAAATTCTTTTCCGTACAGAATGGAGGGGCAGACTATCAAAATCCGAGTCTGTATGAGAATTCTACATCGATTCTAGTAAAGGGCGCTAATTAGGCTTCAACATACCAAACCCTAATTTAGAAAAACCGCAAGCGCTTCCCTTCCAAGCCAAACGAAAGGTAGCCACGATAAACGGCTATCCTTCCTCCTGAGATGCAAGATGTCAGCCGTGCAAGTTCGCCACCAAACTTGTAGAAACTTTTGGTCACGACACCAACTTGGCTACGATGCCCATTCTTTGGTCACGACACCAAACCCCAATTTTGGCAGCGCTTAACACATGTCAAAGCCATGCACGACGCTGGCTTCCAAAACAAACGGACGCAATAATCAACGACTGCCCTTCCATCTAAGATGCAGATCTTATCCGTCCAATGTCACCAGCTAACGCGTGGCAACCTTTGGCCGCGCCCAAACTATGCCAAAACCCTAGTTCTTGGCCGCGCCTAAACTATGCCAAAATCTTAGCTTGGCGACGCCTGACCATGTCAAAGCCATGCCGGCCATGCTTTCATGCCGCTGGCTACTAAACGAAGGGTTGTAACAATCAACTTCTACCCTTCCTCTCAAGATGCAAAATCTCGACCGTCGAGGGTCACCACCGAGCCGACAAGTCTCCCAAGCTCAACTTGCCAAACAACAACAACATGCTACACGTTTTCCACGAAAACACTCGAGACATCAACACATGTCACAAACTGCGGGGTGCTCATTAGGGTTTTGGTTTGGCGGTTTACAGCGTGCGGCGTACACTACGGACGTTACAATAAAGTGTCATAAGAATTGTAGATGGTGGATTTTCAACAAATGCAAAACAGTAAAATCATGAGGCATGTTTTGACACGGCTTTCATGCATACAAGGATTCATATTTTACGAAGCCATGGCGAGTATGTTTTCGAAAAGCCTCCACTAGCTGAGCGTTCGATCCCTGGCATCTCGCCGAGCCCTCTATGTAGAATAACATAATTGGGAGGTTCTCCGTAAGATTGAGATCAATAACGCCTTCAGGACGTCGGTGATACTCACTGTTCCCTGACTACATGAGAGAGACCCCCCTCTGCATAGAAGAATAATTAGGCGGTTCTCCGTAAGATTGAGAGCAATAATGCCTTCAGGACGTCGGTGACACTCACTGTTCCTAACTATGTAGAGAGATCGTGTATATATCCAGGCGGTTTTCCGTAAGATTGAGAGCAATAACGTCTTCAGGATTTCGGCAATATTCGCTGTTTCACTGACTATACACAAGAGATTAAATTCTACCGTGACATTCACCACTGGATTCTTAGAAGATAATCTATCTTATCTCATTACTCCTATTTCATGATCGAAATGGTAATAGATAAATGTATTACTCCGATTTCATGATTGAATCCACTGATGATCTCATGAAATGGTAATAGATATTACTCCGATTTCATGATCAAACCTACGGCTGGTCTCATGAAATGGTAACATCACCACTTATTTTATTACTTCGATTTCATGGTCGAATCCACGATCCCATGGAATGGTAATGTCTATTTTATTATTCTGAATTCATTGTCGAATCCACGATCGATCTTATGAATTGATAATAAATTATTTATTTTATTACTCAGTTTAATGAATTATTTTCCACTGAATTTCATAAATTGGTAATAAATACTCAACAACTGAGCATCTAGACCATCACTGAGTAAGCCCGACAAAAATGGTGCGAATGTATTCAACAATGATGCACGACCGAGCACCCGGATACACGAACGAGCATCCAAAAATATGAAACAATAAGGAATCCTTCACAAAACAGGAGAGAGAAAATAATAATAATAAAATAATAGAGAAGCGCACATGGGTCGGGCCCACCGGTCGGCAGGCCGTGCCCTAGCCATGGCCCGTCCCATGCTTCCTCCATTATTTTTCCCTTATTTTTTTTGTTTTCATAAACTCATGAAGACTTCTCCATCTTAATTCCTTATTTGTGCAAAACTCGTGAATTCTCCATAACTTCGTGGATTCACCAAATAATATTATAAAATAAGGAAAGGTGTGCGGGACCGGGCATCCCAGCCGGTCGTCCATGCCCAAGCCGTGGACGATCCCACACCTCACAAATCCTTAGATTTTTATAATTAGCATTCTTAATCTCACGAAACTCCTCCGTTTCAACAAGAACTCATGGATTCTCCATATCTTCAAGGATTCATGAAAAATAATAATAAAATAGGGAAAGGTGTGCGGGACCGGGCAACCTGGCCGCCCGGCCATGCCCTAGCCGTGGTCGGTCCCACACCTTGCAATCCCTAATCTTTCATAATTATTATTTTTCTCAACTCGTGAAACTCCCGGGTTTGAGCAAAATTCGTGATTTCTCCATGTTTTCTCAAATATTGCTCAAATCACGAAAAAACCAAAAGCCTACATGGTCACACGACTGGCTAGCCTCCCACATCAATTTTAAATATTGAAACACTTTTATTTTAATATTTTTAAATATCGATGAATTGAGCATACATGCTCATGTCAACAAAAATCGAGAATTCTCAGTCAAGATGAAACTCTTCTGAAAATTCACGATGTTGCTCGAACGCGCATCAGAAAATACTGAAACTCTCAGTATGAATACACGGACACCATGGAAACATGTGCATGCCTCCATGACCGACCAGGGTCATTCCTAGGTCTTGCACAAAGCAAGTTCCACACGTTTTCTCAATTCTGACCTAATTTGCTCGATTGCTCATACTGGGCCCGAATTCTCTCCAACCAACTGGAGATTTCTCCAAACAAAAATTGGTCACGTGACCACCAAGATCCAGTACCATGCTCTCTTGTTCGGTCCCATCTCTCATACCTAGGTTTGATTCCTGATGCTGAACCCAACAGTATTTTCAGTAAATGGTGAATCCACCATTTAATCACTATTTTTTCACCAACTCTCAAACTGAGAAACCCTGGTGCGTGCTCACTCGAGCGCTGGGCACCACATGGACGTTCCTCATCCCATGTGGTCGGTCCCTATCATTCATGATCAATTTTCAGCAATTCCCCAATTGATGGAGGATTGACCAAAAATTAAGGTTTCCAATGAACGCTCTGTGAAACCATCATTCTGAGCACTATTCAAGCACTAATAAATTTATGTAGATCCATCAATCAGCATCTAAATTAATTATACAATATTCGGTAATCTACCAATATTTTAATTAATATTTTACTGGGTCACGTCACCAGTAAATAATTCGCTGAATTGGGAAATACTTGCTCAATTGCCCGAATATAATCAATATTCGACAATTCATAAATAATTTGTTGAATTTAGAAATACTTGCTCAGTTGCCCATCAATTTCTCAATAATCATTAATTTGGTGAATTGAGCAATACTTGCTCAGTTGCTCATCAAATTCTCGTAATTCGCAAAATTGAGCAATACTTGCTCGCTCGTCAGTAATTCATCATGCTGACATCTCTTCATAGAACTACATGTTTGACCCATGAATCCCTGGGCATTCACAATTCATACTTGATTCACCATACTTAGACTCATTGTCTAATCAGTCAACAACTGACTAATCAAAACACGTCTGCCCTGCAGATTCCACGATTTGTGAGATTTCAATCACGTCACAAATGGGGGGATATCACTTAGGGTTTTGGTCTGGCGGTCTACGGCATGTGGATTCATCCACAACGAGAAATGTGCGTAAGTCGTGTAAACGGTTGAAGGAGTTAGCAAAGTAGTGGGTGCACGATCAGTCAAGTCTCCACACGACGTGGAACTGACTTTACCATGATCTCCCACTTTCCCACTCTTTCACTCAAGAAACCGTCACACTTACAGGGATTAGTGATTCATCATTCTGGCAACATAAATAAGTCTCTGAATTCACGGTTGGAAGACAAGAATTACAACATCAGTAATCATCCGCACATTATTTCTCGAGTAACTATTCTCAAGAATTCGTCAATCACCCATAGCTTATTCGAACTCAACAGTTCACCAATATTGCAGAAACCTTCAACACACCCACAATCCTCGATCATCACTGATCCCACACAATTCTCAGCTTCCCTCCTACAGATCGACCCACCTCCCTCTTTGCGACCGAATTGACTCTGGAACGACCATTGTCTTGGTTTAGGTCGGAGTCATACAGATTGATTTCCCGAATCTAAGCACCCCCTTTGCAGCAGTGCATCTGTTTGAGGATTAACATTTTTCCCGGCTGAGGAGTATCGACAGCACGCTTGACTCCCCACTTCCCAAAAAACTGGCGACCCGTTTTTCCCCATCCACAGATTGGCGACCACAGTAGGAGACTAATCTCTCGGTTTCAATCTCTCATTTTCGCAAAGATGGTCGATCTTAGGTCAGGTTCAGTTACAAATCTCAACACCAACAACGCTAGTACCAGCAACAACAGTGGTGGTACTCCGGAAACTATTCCTGCTTCTAATGATGGTGGTGTCATTACTCCTCCTCACACCAATGTCGAAAATCATCCTCTCTTTGGACGACATCCAGAAGAAATCAGAGAGAATACGCCTACCATAGGCGATCTCATGAAGGTCCATGAAGTTCTCGCCAAGAATCAAACTGACATGGCTGCCACTCAGAAGGAACTATTCAACTATCTCAAAATTATCACTGACAAGATGTCAGACAAAACTCAGGAGAAGGGAAAAGATAAGGAAACTTCTTCAAATACCGATCCCGAGGTTATTCCGGTTCCTGACGACGATGAAACCCGCAAAATTGTAGAACCTCAACCCGCTGGTTTCATCACCCGTGAAGACCTGGAGCGTTTTATGGATAATCGAGGAAGGGTCCATACACCGACTGTGCACCGTCATCAACCTCCATATCCTACGGCTACACAAAGAATCCCTCTCCCGAAAGGTTACACTTCTCCAACGTTCACACTCTACAATGGAATGGGGAATGCTCGAGAACACGTTTCTCGGTTCATGGAAGCATTAGGAGAGCATGAACATAACCATGTTGTCCGTTTAAAGGAGTTTTCAAAATCCCCGACGGGTCGAGCACACACCTGGTACAACAACATCGCACCAGGAAGCATAGCTAATTGGGGGGAAATGATCAATGATTTCTACAGGAAATACTTCTTTGTCTCTGAACAAGTTACTCTTTCCGACTTAGGAAGGATGGCTCAGAAGAATACTGAACATCCAAACGATTATGTGAAGAAGTTCAGAATTCAAGCCTTGGATTGTCATGATCCTAATGTTACTGAAAAACAACTGGTGTACTTGTGCATTAACGGGATGATCCCGGTCTATAGAGCCTTGATGGAAAATCTCTGATTTCAAACCTTCTCAGAAATCCATGAAGCGTCCAAGAGATCAGCAACCACTTCCCCAACTTTGTTAGAAAGAACAAAAACTGTCAAAGTAGAGGAATCGAAGGACAATCGAAACAGCATTGCCAGGCGTCTGATCAACAAGAAGTATAACGTTGAAGCTTCCATGAATGTCACTGAAGGGAGAAAGAAAAAAACCGAGGCGCAACAACATAAGAATGCTTCTCTGGCGTCTGACCCTCCGAAAGCTCTGAGGAAGGACAACCAGGATAGAAATGCACAACCACAGAAGGATGATGAAGAAGTTCCTGACTTCTCTTTTCCCATTGAAGAAGTGATCGAATCACTGGAATTCTGGATCCAAGATGGTGCAATCAAACTACCTCCTGTCAAAAAGGAACCAACTGCGGAACAAACAGAAAACACACGCTACTGCCACTTCCATAGGTACGTCAGCCATCCAACAAGTGACTGCATAAATTTGAAGCGCATTTTCAAAGAAAAATCCGACTCACGAGAACTGAGGACTGAAGGAGTGCACATAAATCCTCTCCCAATCATAACATTCGCACTCTCCGAGCAGCCGGTCAAAGAAGCAGTTCAATCCTTAATTGGACACGTCTGCGAGTTGTTGTACTTGTCAAAGGCTCAAAGAAATGATATGTTTGATGCACTGAACCATATTGTGTCAGGCAAATGACTGACAATTCAGGAAACACTCCTTGAATCGCCAGTGACAGACGAGGAAATGTACGAATGGGGACTTCTCACCATGGTGCATCTCAAGGGAAATGAATTCAGACGAGCATTGGTTGACATTGGCACTGCTGTTAATATCATCCCTTTGAAAACCCTCAGAGCTGCTGGCATCACTCGACAGGAAGCTACTCATGCTCCTATCTCAATCTGAGACAATGAGGGAATTTCTAGGGATGCTTACGGCTCATTCTCAGCATAAGGAACGATTCATCCTGGAAAGAAACTAAGTTTTTCATAATCAAGGAGGATCCTGGATATGACATGATTCTTGGGCGAGCGTGGATTCATGATAGGAAAGTTTCTGCGATATCTTCATCTCCAGTTGCACAATTCTCTATCGAAGAAAGCTCTGACTCAAAAGATGATCAACCTTTCGAGCATCTGAAAAAAGTCGAAGCCTTGATGGAGCTCACGCAAAAACCTGGGGAGATCCCCAATGAATTCTTCGGGAGGTTTCGCACTCAGGAAAGTCTTATTCCTCATGATGCATATGTGTTACCAACTTTCAAATATGCTACCCTAATACGGGGACTCGCTCAAAACCTAGCTATCATCAAATGCTATGAATGGTTAGTCTCACCTCAACAATACTTCACCAAATGGTTGGACACAGAGCCTCTCTAAATCCATCATTTCACTAACACGGTCATTGCTAGGATAATGACTGAATTTCATAACCAATATCCCAAGTATTCTCCTCTGCACGAGTGTCCACATGTACCGCAGAATTGGAAAGCTCCACCAACATGGAATCCACGAGGAATTCCAAACCAGCAGAAAATATTCAAGGCACATGCAACTAAGCCTAATAAATTTCATGAAGGAGATTTGGTCCTTAAGACAACCAGGCGCAATTTGCATTCCACAAAGAGTTCTAATTGGGAAGGACCTTTTATGATTGCTAAGTAAGTTGCAGGAGGATACTTCAAATTGGCTGACATCAAAGGCAAGACGAGTATACCAGTGATTCATGAAAATTGTCTCAATATTTTCGACGCATGAAGCATTCAGCATTGAGTGTTTTATGTCCAAAGCAAACGCTCAAAACATCTGACGTTTTGCATCTTAGGATTTTGTTTACTTGTATTTTTAAATTCCTCCAAAACGTGTGCATACTTTCACTCAGTATTTGAAATTCAACAATCTATCAAAGTTCTTTATTTTAGAAAAATTTCTATCAAATCCAACATCCAAGAGAAAATCCTCAGTCGCTCATAAATTCAAAACCTATCAAAAATAAAAAACCAAATAAAATCTCACATCTCTCAGAAGTTCAATGTGCATGAGATTATGGAAAAGAAACTAAAGAAATCCATCAAAGAATGATTTCTGCTTCTCTGCATCTTCCAGAGCTTTCAAAGCCGCTTTCTCCAACTCCAGCTTTTCGGTCAGCTCAGCAATCTCAGTCATTTTCCTCATCATGGCATCACTGGTAAAAGGAATGTTCTTCACTACTACATCCTTTATGGTGTTGATCTTCTGACGAAGCCACTTCAAGTTAAATCCAAGTCTCTCAGAATTCTCCAAGTTGTACTCCCAATTAAAGAGTATGTCTCGAGTCGCGGTACTTCTGGCCTTGGTACGGATATCATCTATAACACGTAATATGTTCTCTACTTTCCTAGTCAAGAAATAACTATGCTCTGTGTCTTTTGTAATAACAAAATGGCCATACATCTTCCATAACTCCTCGTACATAGCAACATACCCAGTGGGAACGCTAAATCCACCAACTAACGTATGATTTGGGAGTGTCTCACTGAATGGAGGATCAAAAGCAATCCATGCATTGGGATATTCATGCACTATTATACGCTTCTCAATTACTGGAACAACATAAACAATCATAGAGACGACTTCAGACGAAGCAACTTCTGTTATTCTTGATTCGGGTTCCACCATCTCAGGCACAATTGGAGTTTCCACCACTTCCACGGCGTCAACAACCAGAACTTCATGACCCTGAGGTGCAGGGATGGGAGTCTCATCACCGACAGCTCTAGGATTGTCCAAACTGTCATTATTGGATCCATGATTCCCAACTTCGACATTCGGCACCTAATGCGAAGATTACATGGGATTAGAATGATTCAAGTGTGGAAATCCAATACAACCATAAAATTAAGAAATTAAGTGAACTAACATCATCTAAGTTCTTTGTTATGCATCTAAGACATGTACAAGTAGCATAAAAGTCGTGAAACACGTTTTCAAAGAAACTCAATTGAAGAAAATTTACACTGCCCTGTGTTCAATGACGAACTGGGAGTAATTAGTGGGGAATCTAGAGTTGGATTATACACCATTCTCTTAGTATGGAAGTCCTCTACAACATGACAAAATTTCATAAAACTTGGATGAAAGAGCAAGGATATGTGGCCAAAACATTGAACAACATGCAATCTGGAAAAGTTCTGAAAATCTCCTGGAAGTTTATTGTTTCGCCTTTTTCAGGCCCTAAACATGCTCAAAATTCAAAAAGCTTCTTCACTAAAGCTTGGAAATTTTCTGGGCTTGAGGATAAATATGCAGACATTGAAAATCGGACTCCCAGCGAAGATTTTACGGTGTTTTCATTAAAATCTGAAGTCTGAAATTTTCTGGTGACATATTTCGGCAAAATTATTCATATATTCATATGGGTTCTCATTCATTCATGCACAAATAATCAATTTCATACTTCTGTGAAGAAATCACAGGAGAAATACTTACTAGGGAGGTCTCTAAACCATTTGGAGGCTCGACAATGTTGGAATCTCCGTCGGCGGGTCCGTTATCTTGATTCGGTTCGGGATTTCGGGAACTTTCCATGTTTCCATGATCCAAAGAGGAATGTGCTTCGTCAACATGCTCCTTATGATTTCCTCCTGGACACATCAACAATAATCCTTGCTAATTCTTCCAAAGACATGTTACAATTATTAGTGCAACAAAGGGGAATACTTACGTCAAACTCCTCAGTGCTGGATCCCTGAATTGTTCGACCAAGATCAAAACGGAGACCGTCAATAACAGATGGAAAAAAGTTCTGGAATGAATTAACAATATTCTTTTAAGATCCTAATTACATGGATGAGAAAGTCAAAACAATAAAGAAAAGCGCTAACAACTCACCAAAGAAGCGGCAGGGGACTGTATATTGTTCGGTATCATTCTATGAGACGTCTTTCTCCTGCCTTCTCCTCCCTGAGTACTCTCTTGAAAGTTTGAAGAGTTCACATCAACTTGAGGCCTCGCAACACGGCCACCCTATCACGGGATCAATAATACAATTAAAATGTGATCGACATACTTTCGAATGAAATCATAAGAAGGGGCACTTACTTGTGACGCATTCGAGACGCCTTCCTCTTATCACCACCAGGAAGGTATCTCGACCTGGGTCGACCGGAAATCATGTCAGGGGAAGGGAACTCTCGAACTGGAGACTGAACATCCATTGCAAACTTGTACACACGCTCAAGTTGTTGACGCCAAAAATCTATATGACCAGGAGTTACGAAGGTGTCTCGGTCAGAACATGGGAATAAATAGTCATTTCCTTCCACATGGGTGCAGTCTAAGTGAGTCTTCAGGTACTCAATCTCTGGCTTGTTTGTTTGATGACCCGGAATACATTGATCAATTCTCATCTGTCTAGCAACTCTATCAATGTTGTATTCTTCTACTTGGAATCCTCCGCTCATTATTGATATTAAGAAACCAGGAGTACAAATCAAGACAAAAGATCTCTCTCCTTCGCTCAGACCAGCACCAATACTCAACATGATATTCTCTTCAGCAGAATTAAAAGTGATCAATTGTGAGAAGATAGGAGTAACCGACACCCAGGGGCGAAAGTTGAACTCAGATTCAATGTCCAAAACATCGGTAATGCATATCTTATATTGTGGTTGTTTTCTAGACCAGCGCATGATCCTAGCATTATTCTCCTCAAGGAGGGAATGACGAGTGTCGACCTTGCGTCCTTGCAAAATTCTACGGGGAATTGGGGCGTAACTCTCAAGATGCTCCCAGATTAAGGCTTGGAGGAACATGGTATTGGCATATGTCTCTACTTTCATGAAGCCATCAAAAATACTGGAGTCTATAACTAAAGAGTCCAAGTTGGCGAACAAAGAACCCCAAAATAGTCTGTCAATGGGAATCTTGTCACCTTTGGCCATCTTAATAGCAAAGCGAATCACAAACGGCTTCAGCAAGTGTCCACAACTTTAAAGATGTCCCTGGAAAGCACAGACACAAGAAAGACGCAATTGTTAAAACGCCATCGACCGGTTCTTCAGGAGTTCTATCTCTTGGCCACCAGTGTGATAACCATTGAGCATAGAAGGATGCGGGTGACTCATTGAATTCATGCATCTTGGCTTCTAATATGTCAGGTATCTCCTTCTCCTCTATCGAAAGCTCTTCAGGAAAATAACTAGTAATTGGAAGGTGCAACAAAGAAACTACATCTTCTAGAGTAATGGTGAACTCTCCCCATCTACATATAAATGTGTGAGTAGGAACACACCAACGAGCGAGCAGGGCTACCATACCAGGTATACTATGGTTGATGATTAAATCTCCAGCAGCTTGAATGGCTCGTGTCACCTGGGCACTATCCAATATGGTCCTCACACGTCTATGACCTAACATGTGCCTTGCCCATCCAAAGAAATGCATCATAGGTTTCCGTGAAAGATTGAACTCCACTTGAGAAGCCGTGAAGTGTTTCCCTTGCAGACAAAACCGAATTACTGCTTGAGGAGACACCAATTTATTCTGAGTAGTGCTCCTGGGGTTTATTAACAACCGAAATGAATAGCCTAAAGGACGCTTTTCAGGTCTATACATATATATGAAGAACTTATCCTCAACAGTTGGGATGTTCTTAGTCTTGGGACTTTCCTCTTTCTCCTTAGAAATCTCAGAATCATCATTTCTGGAGGAACCATCATCTCTGGAAGAGGCGTATGTGGAAACATCTTCTCTCGAATAAGCATCATCTTCAGAAACACTACGGGATTCAGCCATTTCGCAAAGTTGCTGCAACATCCATACATGAATTTCATCAATACAATGAAATTAAAGCGACAAGACAGTCAACGTCTGCAAAAAATGGTATTCCTCACTTCTCACCTATTTACGATTTCACGAACTTAGTGATAATGACGTAAATCCCCCAAAAAACTTGCTCGTTCTTTCAAACCTGCAACATCGAGCATAAAACATATTATTCAAGAGTCAACACTGACTTTTCGAGAAATTATGAATAATTCACATAACCTTCTATGTGAGCACTCGCTGATTTTACGTATGCATATGCTATAAAATCCCTGAATTCACACATACACTGTGAATTCACCAATTCATAAATAGCGTACTTTTAAAACTCAATTTCTATTTAATAATACGTGAATGGGTCATGCATTTTATTTTATTTTAAAAAAAAAAATTCCATGAGTTAATAAACTCACGTGGACAAATAAAAAAAAACTCTTTTGTTCAATCTAGCATTCGTTTATGAAACGAGGGTCTTTGCTATTTTTGTAGAACCCTACATATTTCAAACAAATTTTTGAAAGTTCATCATGAACTCCAGGTCTTTTCAAAATTCCTTTAACCTTAAGGATTATTATCTATTACTTTTACGAGAAAACCTACGTTTCTAAAAGTATTCGCAAAGTTCATGCTTCAAAAACAAACTTAGGTTTTCATGAAACCTAATAAACAAAACTTTTGCTACTGCAACTAGACCATGTCCATTCAAAATTTTATGTGACTCTTCCATATTAGGGATTTTTTGCTCGTTCCTTCAACTAACGAACAAACGTGCATATACATACGTTTTCTAAAAATCCTTCATAAATCCTACGCATGCACACAACCAAGGGATTTTTGGTTTTGTGAATAACTCATCAATCATAAAACCTACAGAAAAAAAAAACGGACGAACTTACCTATCGGCGCCGGCCGGAATTTGGCCGGACAGTGGTCGGTTGGGCGGCGACGCTGGTTCTCCGGCAAAAATTTTATGCTGCTGCTGAACTCACGAGAGTGATGAGGAAAGGAAGAGTGGTCGGTCAATCAAAACAAAAAGAATTTTAGGGCTTCTTCCCTTTTATATCAAATTTATTTCCAAAACCTAATAAAACATGGGTTTCCTTTTTGGGCTCGGGCCCGCAAATCCTAAATCGACCATAACTAAGCTTCCAAACACCCGAATCAGCAGTGCCTCATCTCTTAACGCTCATGAGATAACACTCTACCTTACTATCAGAGTCCTCATCCGCGCATTTGCTCGTATATGACATCATTGGGGTAAATCGAGGATTCTGAAACTACCTTTGTAGACTGAGTTCAACCACTGATCTCGTCGACTGAAAATCACCATTTCATGCATACTGCGGAACATGATTGTTCCACACTAAGCAGGGACTTAATGTAGATGGTGGATTTCCAACAAAGGGCAAAATCGTAAAATCATGAGGCATGTTTTGACACGACTTTCAGGCATGCAACAATTCATATTTTACGAAGCCATAGCGAGTATGTTTTCGAAAAGCCTCCACTAGCTGACGTTCGATCCCTGGCATCTTGTCGTGCCCTCTATGTAGAATAACATAATTGGGCGGTTCTCCGAAAGATTGAGAGCAATAACGCCTTCAGGACGTCGGTGATACTCACTGTTCCCTGACTACATGAGAGAGACCCCCTCTGCATAGAAGAATAATTTGGCGGTTCTCCGTAATATTGAGAGCAATAACGCCTTCAGGACATCGGTGACACTCATTGTTCCCTGACTATGTAGAGAGATCGTGTATAGATCCAGGCGGTTCTCCGTAAGATTGAGAGCAATAACGTCTTCAGGATTTTGGCAATATTCGCTGTTTCACTGACTATATGCAAGAGATTAAATTCTACTGTGACATTCACCACTAAATTCCTAGAAGACAATCTATCTTATCTCATTACTCCTATTTCATGATCGAAATGGTAATAGATAAATGTCTTACTCCGATTTCATGACCGAAGCCACGACTGATCTCATGAAATGGTAATAGATATTACTCCGATTTCATGGTCGAACCCACGGCTGGTCTCATGAAATGGTAACATCACCACTTATTTTATTACTCCGATTTCATGGTCGAATCCACGATCCCATGGAATGGTAATGCTTATTTTATTATTTTGAATTCATTGTCGAATCCACGGCCGATCCTATGAATTGATAATAAACTATTTATTTTATTACTCAGTTTAATGAATTATTTTCCACTGGATTTCATAAATTGGTAATAAATACTCAACAACTGGGCATCTGGACAATCACTGAGTAAGCCCCACAAAAACGGTGCGAGTGTATTCGACAATGATGCACGACTGAGCACCCGGATGCACGAATGAGCATCCAAAAATATGAAACAATGAGTCCTTCATAAAAAACAGGAGAGAGAAAATATTAATAATAAAATAATGGAGAAGCGTCCATGGGCCGGGCCCACCGGCCGGCCGTGCCCTAGCCATGGCCGGTCCCATGCTTCCTCCATTATTTTCCCCTTATTCTTGTTGTTTTCATAAACTCAAGAAGACTTCTCCATCTTAATTCCTTATTTGTGCAAAACTCGTGAATTCTCCATAACTTCGTGGATTCACCAAATAATATTATAAAATAAGAAAAGGTGTGCGGGACCGGACATCCCAGCCGCCCGGCCAAGCCCAAGCCGTCGCCGGTCCCACTCCTCACAAATCCTTAGCTTTTTATAATTAGCACTCCTAATCTCACGAAACTCCTCCGTTTCAACAAGAACTCATGGATTCTCCATATCTTCAAGGATTCTCCATAACTTCAAGGATTCATGAAAAATAATAATAAAATAGGGAAAGGAGAGCGGGACCGGGCAACCTGACCGGCCGGCCATGCCCTGGACGTGGTCGGTCCCACACCTTGCAATCCCTAATCTTTCATAATTATTATTTTTCTCAACTCGTGAAACTCCCGAGTTTGAGCAAAATTCGTGATTTCTCCATGTTTTCTCAAATATTGCTTAAATCACGAAAAAACCAAAAGGCAACATGGTCACACGACTGGATAACCTCCCACATCAATTTTAAATATTGAAACACTTTTATTTTAATATTTTTAAATATCGATGAATTGAGCATACATGCTCATTTCAACAAAAATCGAGAATTCTCAGTCAAGATGAAACTCTTCTGAAAATTCACGATGTTGCTCGAACGCGCATCAGAAAATACTGAAACTCTCAGTATGAAGACATGGACACCATGAAAACACGTTCATGCCTCCATGACCGACCAGGGTCATTCCCAGGGCTTGCACTAAGCCGGTCCCACATATTTCGCAATTATGACCTAATTTGCTCGATTGCTCATACTGGGCCCGAATTCTCTCCAACCAAATGGAGAATTATCCAAACGACCAAAAATTGGTCACGTGACCACCAAGAGCCGGTCCCATGCTCTCTTGGTCGGTCCCATCTCTCATACCTAGGTTTGATGCATGGTGCTGAACCCAACAGTATTTTCAGTAAATGGTGAATCCACCATTTAATCACTATTTATTCACCAACTCTCAAACTGAGAAACCCTAGTGCGTGCTCACTCGAGCGCTGGGCACCACATGGACGTTCCTCATCCCATGTGGTCGGTCCCTATCATTCATGATCAATTTTCAGCAATTCCCCAATTGATGGAGGATTGACCAAAAATTAGGGTTTCGAGTGAACGCTATGTGAAAACATCATTCTGAGCACTCTTCAAACACTAATAAATTTATGTTGATCCAAAAATCAGCATCTAAATTAATTATACAATATTCGATAATCTACCAGTATTTTAATTAATATTTTAATGGATCACGTCACCAATAAATAATTCGCTGAATCGAGCAATATTTGCTCAATTTCCCGAATATAATCAATATTCGACAATTCATCAATAATTTGTTGAATTGAGCAATACTTGCTTAGTTGCCCATCAAATTCTCAATAATCATTAATTTGGTGAAATGAGCAATACTTGCCGTTGCTCATCAAATTCTCATAATTCGCAGAATTGAGCAATACTTGCTCGCTTGTCAGTAATTCATCATGCAGACATCTTTTCAGAGAACTACATGTTTGACCCATTAATCGCTGAGCATTCACCATTCATACTTGATTCACCAAACTTAGACTCATTGTCTAATCAGTCAACAATTGAATAATCAAAACACGTCTGCCCTGCAGACTCCACGATTTGTGAGATTTCAATCACGTCACAAATGGGGGGATATCACTTAGGGTTTTGATCTGGCGGTCTACGTCACGTGGATTCATCCACATCGATAAATGTGCGTAAGTCGTGTAAACGGTTGAATGAGTTAGCAAAGTAGTGGGTGCACGATCAGTCAAGTCTCCACACGATGTGGAACTGACTTTACCATGATCTCCCACTTTCCCACTCTTTCACTCAAGAAACCGTCACACTTACAGGGATTAATGATTCATTATTCTGGCAATATAAATAAGTCTCTGAATTCACGATTGGAGGAAAAGAATTACAACATCACTAATCACCCGCACAAAATTTCTCGAGTAACTATTCTCAAGAATTTGTCAATCACCTACAGCTTATTCGAACTCAACAGTTCACCAATATTGCAGAAACCTTCAACACACCCACAATCCTCGATCATCACTGATCCCACACAATGGTCAGCTTCCTCCTACAGATCAACCCATCTCCCTCTTTGCGACTGAATTGACTATGGAACGACCATTGTCTTGGTTTAAGCCGGAGTCGTACAGATTGATTTCCCGAATCTAAGCACCCCCTTTGCAGCGGTGCATCTGTGTGAGGATTAACATTTTGCCCGGGTGAGGAGTCTCGACAGCACGCTCAACTCCCCACTTCCTAAAAAACCGGCGACCCGTTTTTTCCCATCCACAAGAATGAGTCGGTTAGTAAATACAAGGAGTAATGGGGAAACGTTTCTTTCATTATGGAACATCAATTCCAGGCGTTACCCGTTACCACCTCCTTCCACTTTACTCAGCCGTTTCCATTTCTTACGAGACCAGAGTACGTTTTGTTACGACTTGTATAAATAGGTCTTACCTATTTCCACCAAAGAACAAGTTTTGGTCAGGAGCATACAACACTCAGAAAACATTTGCTAGATTTTCCATCTGTTAGCTTCCCACTTTCCGATACAAGTCGTGAAATAACTACTCTTCCAGAATCAACTATTCTGGTCTCAACACTCTTTTCGCTTCCCTCCCCAAAACCAACCCTTCTCCTTCACTTTGTGACCAAAGCAAGTCTGGAACGACCATTTCTTGGTTTAGGCAGGATTTGTACAGATTGATCTCTCGAATCTAAAGTACTCCCTTGCAATACATTGTTTAGGGTTTAAACTCATTTCTCCACACACCCGAAATTACCAAATCAGCAGAAACCGTTTTCACCCTCAAACAAGTTCATACAAATTTCCGAACGAAATAGTTCAGTGTGGTTGTGTTTTCAGTCATCTAAACCATTGCCATTTTAGCCTTGTTTGATAGTAACTTCACCTTTAAGGTGTACAACCTATAAAAGATAAATTAATAAAATTAGTATAAGCATGGTAAGTAGAAAATATAAATAAGGCGGTAAAAAGGTATAAATTAAGTGCGCATCAGGTGGTTGGTCAATTAGAAATATAACATCCTCAAAATAACCACATCGTGCTAAATAACTATTAGCATCTATGCGTTTATTATTTTTCTTTACAACTAAACGTCTATGTGTTTATACTTAATCAAACGAAAGAAACGTATATTAAGATAAAAAATATAAAAATTGGAAATGAATGGAACTATTATAATGGTTTCAAGTGAAACATTATGTATTCTTTAAGATAAGTTCTAAAAGATTAGAAACGAATAAACCATCATGTGGTTTTAAACAACACACTACAAAATATGATATCACATTAGAAATTTTATAGACTATGAGACTGGGTCTTATGGGCATGCTCAAGCCCCCAGCCAAGAAAACCGTGGTCATAGGTGGGTATTCCCGCAAGGCTTCCCTATTGTGCGGGAATCCCAACGGAAAGACTCCCAAAACGGCTAACCATTAGCCGCTTTGAAAAAGTGGAAACCGGAAAATCATTAACCGTTTCAGTCTTAAAACCCTTGCAACTTAGTGGGACTAAGAGAGATTTTAGCTTAAAAATCGATTAACTTGTTTAAACCGGATAATCATTATTCGTTACGGGGAAATTTAGTAGGACTAACAGAGAAATAAGTGGGGTTTTAGGATTTGGTGGACCCAACTAATTAGAAAACGGATTATCATCGTCCGTTTTTTTCTTAAATTTGGGAATAACCATAAGATCTAGCCTCTTCCCTAGCTAAGATGGAAAGGTAGTTGGGAAGCTCTTGGGAAGAGCCATAAGACCCGGTCTGATACACAAAACATGTGCATATCAGTTGTATTGGTCAGAAGTATGTATCCATTAGGAATTCTAAGACTAACTCCATCCATTTTTTAATTGTGGTGGCTAAAAAATCAGCCTCCTTCTCTACACTATTACTAATATCACACTCTACTATCTTGGATGTAATATTTTGATTCATGTCTAACTCGATGTGGAAATCGTATAAGGACTAAGTTTGTCCCATACTTTTTCGAAGGGGTGAGAAATAGATCTTTCAATTTCCACTGAAATATATATGTTTTATGAATTGAAACAAATTTCTTATACAAAGAGTTGAGGTTTTTTTTTTTTTAGATTTGTTGCCTTTCAAATATGATCTAAAGACCATGGTTAAACAGAATTTGTGGGTATAGGTAAGCTAAAATCTTGTTTTAAATATGATGCAAGTGAAAAATACCTAGATAACATTTATAATTTAATACGCATGCATGATCCATCAATCCATAGGTATTCACCATGGATTTTTCCTGTTTCAAAAAAGCATGAGAAACCTTATAAAACTACAAAAAAAAATTGTTTGAGTTCATTACGGATTAAGGGGTCCTTACTAAAACCATATTGAACAATTGATGCATAGACTTGCTTCACATACTCTTCATATTTTGATATCCATATGTTACTCTTTCATGTATTTCAACGCATGGGTATTTTTATAATCATACGCGAATACAAAAAATTAATTAAAAAAAAGTTTCATTACCTAAAATTGTGCAGGATTCTCAGAAGGATGCACAAACGAATTTCTCATAGTCATAAGAAAATCAACACTGATACTTTCTAATTTCCAATTTTTACCAGTGTATATTCAATTTGTTGAAGGAAGTCTTGGCCGGAAGATGATAAACTTATTCCTTTCCAAAACCCTAAAACAATCAGACCCTAAAATCAAAGAACAAAATTTTTTCCATGATAGCATAAACCATTCTAAAACATAATACAATCAACCCTAAAATCAAAGAAAATCAGTTAGTTGAACCTAAAAGCATGATAAAAGAATACTATTTATGAACATCCCCGAAAATTGGGATGGTTCACGAGTGATAATGAGTTTTCAGAAAACATAGAACCACTTTTGAATCTTTGAATTAGGTCAACAACTTCAGCAAAATAATCGAGTTCTCCTAAAATTGATTCTACAATCGGCCCTAAACCCTCAACATCTCCTATAGAAAAAAAACTATTTTTTAGAAAACAATGATATTGCAAAAAGAAAAAAAGAAAAGAGAAAAAGCATAACACATAATTCGGCGGCTAACAACTTTCTAATCTAATCCTCTAATTAAGTTTGTATATTAAAGCATATAATAGATATAATAGGAGCATACAAATATATTATCGAGTTTGATATGATATTATTTGAAAGTATTTTGTACTAGTTATTGTATTTTGCATATAAAACTAGTATGTAAAGATTGTATATCCCGTTAATTTCCAAATACGAAATTTTTTACCAAGTCCTCAATATCGCAAATGAGTTTCCATAAATAACATTTTAAATATTGCATCTTCAATCAAATCACCGTTCTCACAAATGAGTTTCTACAAGTAAGTTAAACTTATCACAAATTTGACAGGGAAATTATTGATATAGAAATCATAACCACATCTTACAATAGAACAGAAAAGAAAAGAAAAGGATATCTCTTTACGGTTCTATAATTTTTTCTTGGTCCTCTCATTTATTTTAAAGGGAGAGAAATGGATATTGGAACTTTCTGTAATTTCATATGTACATGAAAAAGAAAAGGGGTTTTTGAGTTTATCCCCTAAACATATTAGCGATCTGGCTTTACCCCCTAAATTACTAATAGCATCATCTTTCCCCCTAAAACCAAATTTTGGACTGAAATACCCTTACCCTTAACATTTTGGTAAACCCCATTGATTTCAATTATCCAGTAAAATTATATCTGAACTTTTTCTCTTTCGCATATCTGTATCAACAACAAAGTGTGCTCAACCTGATTAAATTTAGCCTCTTCTCGATCTTAACATTTTCCTGGGTTCATATCCGTAACTATTTGAACTTTGAGCAAACCGTGATTATCCCGCCTTTGGGAATCCAATAACAAAAAAAGCACCAAGGCATAATAGATAGTACAGATCTAACTATCTAACAGCACTCGTTTCCAAGGATTATCATCGAAAAGAGCAGAAGAGAGGCCATACCTTGCATGTGTACATCTTTATTGGCCTTTCTTACTATCATGTATACCCCATTTCTCATCAATTAAGTGTCTCATTATTAACCTGCAGTTCTTGTAGCTTTAATGGAAGCTTCTGCTCAAAAGCAATCAAATAATTCCATATACCATTAATGAACAGGCTTTCCGATCTTCAATGAATATCATATAATTGCTAATATCTTGGTCAGTTGAGATAATCATGCCAAACTAGTTTTAAACAACCTCCCAAATTGCATTAGCAAGTACGGTGGTCGAAGAAACATATGGGAACTAGAAAGAATAATTTAACTGGTAGGGGTATTTCAGTCAAGAAATAAAGTTTAGGGGGAAGTTGATACTATTTACAAATTAGGGGTAAAGATAGATCACTAATTTTTTTAGGAGGAAAACTCAAAACCCCAAAAGAAAAATGTGGTAAACACATAACCAGAACTAAAGTAGTTGACGCATTCATCTTGCTTATTTCATTTGCCATCATTATTAGGTATAGCTATGCTCTGCAATAATACCAAGTATTTAACTAAACAACTTTTTTTGATTGACGATAATCACTCCATACACTGGACACGCATGATAACGTAAAAAAAATATTCTCTTGTGATAACGATATAAGATATACTTAAAATTACAATTACAAGTTCTTGTAGGAAAAAGCAATCAGAAAGGGAAAGAGAAAGACTATATAATTCATAGGATTGATATCTACATTATAGAAAATAAAAACCTAAAATAACAATACGGTTTAGTTTCGCACCAACGGTATTACTAAAGGTTTCTTGATCTCTAATAAGAATTTAACAGAAGGCAACAAAAGATGTTTCACATAGTTATATTACTCATATCTCTTTACAGTTAGCTTTGGCATCCCACATGATCAATCAAGATGTGAGATCAAGGAATGAGTTTGTTAGATTACAAGACCACCTATTTGTAGAGTTATTACCAAGTCTTGTTGGAAAAAATATCTACCAATTTCGAAAAACACTTAAAATTGAACCCTATTTTCGAGGCTGAAGTGGGGGACATTTTGGGATGCAAAGGCCAAAATATGGATATGGGGGACTTAGTTTATATGAAAGTCATTTTTTTTTTAATTATTTTTATTACATTATCACCTTTATCACTTAACTAACCTAAATATACGTAGCCGAGTATTCGTTCTTTTCCAACTCGCTTCATCTTCTATTTTTAATTCATTTTCTTCTTGAACTTGTTTCAACGACGACTAATCATCGCTTCTGAAAAAATTTCATCATCGATTAAATTTTTCGTATAAAAATGACAAGGACTAAAGAATTGAGTAAAGGAAACAACCGTAATAAAAAAGAAGCAAAACTTGCAGTGACATCAAATGAAGAAGACGTGGAAACATAAAATGAAGATTCGGTGAATAAAGGCATTGAATACTCCTGAAATGGCTACCATATATAAGAATAAAAAACCCATTTTTTATTTCGGCTATTGATTGGTTAAATAGGTGAGATTCGATGAAATTAGGTTTTCATATTCAGTTTCAAAAGCAGTTTACCATTGGAAATCCCAGATGTAACTGAGACCTATGGTTAGGTTTTCTCAGCCGTATGTTTTTATGAATAGCCCGAAAATCAAAGTTTGTCATTGTTACGGGTAGGTTTTCTCGAATGTTGATTTCCTAACCGTAATCGTTAATTTCTCAATCGTAATGTTTATTGTGCTAGATGTACTTTTTTCTCATAACCTAAAACCCCAGAATTTAGGTTTACGAGTGAGAAAACCATCGAGTCATATCTTAACTCGTTCATATCCCAATGCTAATCCCAATGCTAAAGCCGTTGAAGGAATGCCCTTGGATTCTCACACAGGATTAAACACTGTAGAATACCTAGTCAACGTAGAATCCTAGTTTCTAAAATGAAAATCTGGAGTTTATCGGTGAAACCATTGTGAACTAGCTAGTGTTTCTAGTTAGTATTACCCAGTCAGCGCATGTACCTGCTTGTACGTAGGGGCAATGTTGATGCACCCATATGCACACAACATACTTAAATATATAGGAGCCTAGCTGAAAAATTGGTTAATTAGGATGGGATAACTCAATGGTGGATGGCTATATTCCTTCATGAGGTCTAAGGCTGCTGTCGGTTCCAAACTATTGACCTTGATACGCTTGGGATGCCTTTTTGGTACATTAAAGTATAATCGTTGATTGTAAAATGCAAATTTCGAGATCTTCTGTGAAACCAGTATGAACTAGTGTTTCTAATTAGGTATATTACCAAGTCAGCGCATGTACCATTGTACCTGCTTGCAAGTACGGACAATGTCGATGCACCTATATGAACACAACATACTTAAAAAATACGGGAGCTTAGCTGGACGTACATTGGTTAATTAGGATGATATAATGCAATGGTGGATGCCTTGATACGCTTGGGTAAGGCTGCACACGGTTCGGTTCGGTGCGGTTATAGGTAAAACCTTCACCTAACCGTGTTCAGTGCGGTTATCACAATTAAAACCGTAACCGAACTGTTTAGTATATTCGGTTCGGTTTTTAACCGCATCGATACTATTCGGTTACGGTTCGGTTCGATTTCCACCTATACCCTGCACCTGTACATAAATACATTCTGAACTTCTGAATGTCTTAATAAACTGATACTACATTCCATACTTAAGTCTTGACAAGATAACCATATTCTACAGATTAAAAACAGAGTTGAAGTTCACAAACAAGTTAACCAAAATCTTAAGTCTAAAGATTAACCAAAGTCTGATGAAACCAAAGTTAAAAAGCAAGTAGCATGAAGAGTTGCCAATAAAAGAAAAAGACTGCAGTCATCCATTTGATCTTCATTTCTCAAGTAGTAGTCCAGTAAAAGACTGCAGTCCATCCATCTCTCAAGCGAATCATCCCCTTAATCTTCATCCTTCCCCAAAATGTCTGCAACAAGAATGCAAAGAAGAAAAACAACAAATAAGATAAGAGAAACTAACAAATAAGTAGAAAAACAACAAGGATGCAAAGAAGAATACAAACACTTGGCTGAATATGAATTATGATTGCTGTTGTTGTTGTTAGCGCAGGTCAGTACTATGACAAAGGTATAGAAACTAACAAATAAAAGAAGATAACATTCATTCAAATTTCAAGTCAAAAGAGAAGAGATTCCATTACCATCTTCAATGTTGGAATTGTCATCAGGTACATAGTCACATAGGAAATCAAGAGAGATAGGTTTCTGCAACCAGCTTTGCGTACAGAGAAGTGCTTCAACTGTCCTGACAGATAGCGAGCTTCTCCATGGAGTAAGAATGCGCTTTCCGGTACTGAATGCAGATTCTGAAGCAACAGAGGATACTGGTATTGCCAAAATATCCTTTGCCATAAGTGATAGTACCTTATACTTGGTACTATTAGCCTGCCATCATGCCATAATATCAAACTCCCTGGTAGATGCTTCACAGTCATCAAGCAAATACCTTTTAAGCTCTAACTTTGGATGAGTACTATGAACATTTATTCTTCGCCTTTTCTTCCTCGACTCAAGCATATCCTCAATGTTCTCTTCTTGAACACAAACAACCATGTCATCAACACCAGCAGCAGATGTTGAGCCAGTACCTAAGACATGAGAACAATCAATAGTAAGTAATGATGATAAAAAGCAGATAAGCAATATAAGTAATGAACTAATTATGATCAACAGTAAGTAATGATGTCACCTTCCTCTGCATTGGCATTTGAATACATGATGTTGTACTCATCATAAAGTCTTCTATATCTTGTTTCACAGCTTTCAAAACAGTCGTAACCCTAAAATCATCTTGCTCATACAAACATTCAAGATCAAATTTCAAACCAGATTCTTTCTCTCGAGGATCAAGCAACTTAGCAAAATACAGAACAGAGTTCATATCTTCATAATCCCCCCAATATGTGTCTTACTTTTAAACATTATTTCTGTTATCCTAGAAATATGAGGATCTCGGTTTCCTATAGCTCTAAGACGAACCAATTTTTCATGTACCAATGCCAACTGCCATAGAAATTCATGTGAAGTAACCTGAATTGAAGCTGAGAACCTAATAGTAACATCAAAAAATATTTTTAAACACTTAACAAGACACCTAGCATATGACCAGTCTGCAGTATTAGATACATCTCCTTCACATTCAGATTCACTAGATGAACTAATATAATAATCTTCATTATCAATTACAACAATATCATCATCAGTATTAGGCAAAGCTTCACATTCAGATTCTTTGAAAATATACTTATCTCGAAAGCTCCTATTTTCTCTTTCTAACCTCTTAAAGACCTTTTCATAAGGAATGGCAGCTTCAAGCATCAGATACGTAGCATTCCATCTGGTCTTCACATCTAGGAAAACCATTTTCTTACATTCAATCTTCTCGAGAGCAGCACATTCTTTGAATTTGGCCAACCTAGAGGGGGAACCGGTAACAAACTTGATAATTGATCTAATCCTGCCAATTGACTTGTGATATACAATAGCACATCATCTTTGACAACAAGCGCAAGAACATGAGCAACACACCTTACCTGGTAAGAATGAAACAAGGAAATATCATCAAAAAATCAGAGCGCAAGCACAAAGAATAAAAGCATGAAAGAATCAGTTACAAGCACAAAGATATACATAATCTAATAATTGTTTACATAGTGCTGTCATTTAAGTGCAAAGTATATAAAGAGCACAGGGCTATGCAACAAGCACAAAAATATAGTAACAAGCACAAAGTAACAAGCACAGTATAAAGAACTCATGACTATGCAAGATTATATGCTATCAACCTAAAGAATTGTTTTCATATTGAATCAGTTTCAAGTGTCATAATGAATAGAGCTAAGAAAAGTAGTTATACCTGCATGTATTGAGATCTCACTGTTGCTCCTTTCCAATTGACGACACTTGTTTGAAGATACTCAATTCACACACTATTTGCACTGACATTATCCAAAGTCACACCAAAAAGATCTTCTAGCCCCCAATCCAGCAAACATTTCTCAAGCATTTTCCCAATATCCACTCCAGTATGACCCTTGATCAAGCAAAAAATAATGATCCTCTTTGGAAGCTTCCAATGGATATCAATGAAGTGCACTGTCAAACACATATAATTGAAGTTGTTTGGACAAGTCAATGTATCAGTTGTGAGAGAGACTCTTTGTTTACTTTCCTTGAAGTATTTCTTCAACTTCTCTTTCTCATTTTTGTAGATGATTAAAAGATCTCTGTAAATTGTCATCCTACTTGGTACCTTGAATCTAGGTTCCAGCTGTTCACTATATCTTCTAAACCCTTCTCCTTCTGCAATTCTAAATGGCAGTTCATCTATGATGCAAACTCAGTCAATCTTCTTCTACACATATCCTTGTCATAACTTACAACAACCAGTTGTGATGACTGTCCAGGTCTTGGTGGTGGAAACATCAAACTCTTTTGACCCTTCAGCTTCTTGTTGGGATCCTCTGGACATGTGCCTAAATGTGTCTTCATGCTAGAAGTGCCATTTCCTATACTATGTGCTTGAAATTTCTTCTTGCAATGCTTACACTGTGCTTGTTCTTCACTGAGCCTTACAAAGTCATTCCAAACTTTTGATCTTGTTTTCCCCTTCTTCTTTGGTTCAACTTCAGGTGCAGGGTCCTGTGTAGGCTGTTGTGTAGCTTGTGTTTCTTGTTGTGTAGCATCAACTTGAGGTGTTATAGATAGTGTCACATCAATATACCCAACTGCAATGGATGGAGAGGGAGATGCACTTGCCATCTTGCAGCTTGATAATGAAACTGAACTTGATCCACACATTACCCTGCCAAATGCCAAAGGTAAACAAGTTAGTTCAGTTTCTACCAAGTTCTTAATACAACAAAAGTTGAAAAAACAATTTGGATATGATTTTAATCACATCAAACATGATAAATCTCCACCAAAATCCAAACTAGTCATTCAATTTCAGGCACATACCATTAATATCTCAATTACACAAGCAAAATCCAAACTGCTCTTTCAATTTAAGAGTAAACATGACTAATTCAAGTGTCTAATATTCAGAGTGCTCAACCATATCAACATTCAACACCCATTAAACATTTAAACCCTTTTTGAAAATATTTTACATCATTTTACATCATTCAACATTCAACCATATCAGTACTCAACCATATCAAGTCACAGATCATAAATCACTTCATTTTACATCAACAAACCTTTTTCAAAACATTTTGCATCAACAAACCCTAAGTTCAAAACCTCAATCAAACATAACAAGTCAAAATGAAGATTGAAGTAGTTAGTAGTTACATGTAATCAGACTCCTTCCTTCCCTTAACTCAAATTCAATGATAATAGCTTCCAGACTCCTTCCTTGAGTTCCTCCCCTTAACTCAACCAAAACCTAAAATAAAAAACCCATGATTGTAATCAGAAAAATAAGATTTGACAAAAAAAATTGATTGATAAACACAAAATAACAAGCAAACCATTTCGACAAAAGAAACCCCAAGTCCTAACAGAAGAATAATTAAAAAAAAAACTAGAAATTGAAAAAAAAAACAAATCAATCGAAACGAGAATGAGAATGAGAAATAGAACAGGACATCTATTTACTTACTAGATAGAGTCATAGAGGTGGTGGTGCTCTTGATGGAGGTGGTTTAAAAGATCAGGGTGGTGGTTCTACTGTCTACTGGTGGCGGAGACGACTGAGGTGAAGAGTGAGAGGAAAAGAAACGAAGAAGAGAAAATGCTGAAGAGATTAGGATTTCGAAATATATATGGTGGAGGCTTTAATCTAGACGGCTAGGATTAATCAGGATAAAAACTAATCGACGGTCCCTATTAATCGATTGTTCGATGCGGTTAGTTTGCGGTTATGAGTAGAAGCGTTCAGCGAACCGTAGATCTAACAGTTATTAAAATGAAAACCGTGACCGACCGTTGGATCATCGGTTCGGTTCGATTACGATTTGATTTGCGGTTTCGGTGCGGTTAGTGTGCAGCCCTACGCTTGGGTTGTCTTTTGGTAATATATTAATAGGACCCCCGGAACTCACCGACCCTAACATCCTTCGTGTTGTTTCAGTCCAAAACGGTTTCTCGTAATAGCAATCGATACTTGTGAATCGAGACTTCTGTTTTGAGTATATGCAAAGAAATTTGGAAAGAGTATAACTTTCTTAATTTGCTTCTTTTTTTTAGTATATATAAGAGAAACATCTAGCTAAATTAGTTTAGCTCAAATTACTTTCGCTCTAAAAACCTTTATATTCTTCTAAGCCATCTCTCATCATCATCTTCACGTTAGCAATGGCGACAACAATATTTTCGAGCTCATCAACAGCAACAGCTGGTCTTCCCAAGTTGGATACAATCCGAAGAAGTGGTTCTGTTCGTCTAAGACCACCACCATCTTTTCTTTCTCTCAAACCTCGAAATCCTGCCGGCTTTGGTGCCTCCTCAATCAGCATGCAGCGTCGAAGTTCTATTTCTAGTATTACTGCTGTGGCGACGATGTCAATGAGTACTAACTTTCCCAGAGTGAAACTTGACGGAAAGGCGGTTGCGGAGGAAATCGGAGATGAAATCACCGATGAAGTAACGAGGATGAAGGATGCAACTGGTGTCACACCAATGTTAGCTGTTATTGTAGTCGGTGATAAGAATCACTCGCCGGTTCATCTTGAAAACAAGCTCCAGGCTTGTGAAGCAGCAGGGATCAAAACTAATGTAGTTCGTTTATCAGATGATTCCTCAGAAGAAGAAGTTCTTGATTGTATTTCGCGATTCAACGAAGAACCCTCTGTTCATGGCATCCACATTCAGCTGCCTCTACCTCGTCATATGGATACGGCAAAAATCTTGACTGCTGTTCGAGTTGAGAAAGATGTTGACGGATTCAGTTCACTAAAAACACGAGATGAAGAGCCGCCATTTAAATTTCCTTCCGTAATTCCATGCACAGCCAAAGGATGCATGGAATTGTTGTATAGATGTGACCTTCGTATAAAGGGGAAATCAGTAGTTGTTATCGGCAACGGAACTGATACTGATATTGTTGCACCTGCTGCCGCATATTTACTGCAGAGGCACGGTGCCAAGGTCACTGTTGTGCACCGTGGAACAGAGAACCTCAAGGAGATCATTAAACAAGCAGATATCCTCATCTCCGCTGCAGAAAGAGCTTATCTGGTGAGGGCTCGCTGGATTAAGCCAAGAGCAATTGTCATTGACACCGGCAATAACATGATGACAAGTCATCTAGGCTCCTGTCACTTTGTTGGGGACGTTTGCTATGAAGAGCCTTATGAGTGGGCTTCAGTTATAACTCCAGCACCGGGAGGAGTGGAGTCCATGACCACCGCTATGCTTCTATCGAACACGCTTCTCATGGCTAAGAGGGCTCTTTAATAAGTTTGAATGACCAGCCTGGAACATCTTTTCGGTTTTCAATTCATTCTTAATTCTTTAAATTCTTTTGTATTTTATGGAGAGAAACTTATTATTAATAAAATTCTATATTAGGGATTTTAATAGTTTACGGTGTGATTCCTCTACTGTTTTATTCACTTCTCTCGTTTAAGCTCAATACCTACTGCGATTGCATCTTTACCTACTACTTACCAAGTGTACACGGATTGATCTTTTTTTGTCAATATTATGCTGCATTCCGTTTTCCAGACCTACCCTATGCAGAGTTTCCTGCAGTTTTAGTAATTTATGATGATCAAACAAGAACTCCGTGGGTTAAAACGGCTATTCACCTTAACCAGATGAAAAACCAAACACAATCTAGGAGTATATCACAGATTAAAGCTAGCTCCAAGGGTAGGAGATTACAAACAAAAACTAGCATCTACATCTTGTAGGCAGGCCTAATTCTTGATTTGTTTGCCTAAAAGAAAAAGAGATTTTAAGAAAAGCAGAAGTGAACTTTTGCTTTATTAACAACACAGTTTGCAGTACCCATGACCTTTGGGCAACTTAAGCAAACCTGGCAGACATTCCAGTTTAGTGTTGAGAGTCCTTAGGATAGGTTTCCAAAATCAAATACTAATACAGTAATGATACTGCATTACTCCATGCCTGGTTACTGTAACACTGCATAATCTGCATTACTCGGCTACGATTTATATGGGACAGACAAAATATTAGGCACAGAGGATTCAAATTCGTCAATTATCTGGAACAGGTAGTAAATCACATCAAACTGGATTAAAGTAAGGTATCACATACAACAGAGTAAATACAAAAGTGATAAAAGATCGCAAGGAACACGTTTAGTACAGTAACTGATAAAAGCTATAAAGTGGTAGGGTTGTAATTTCCTGGTTCAAAGTTCAAACCTAATTGCTGTCCCTTACTCCTGTACTCTATATTAAAGTAGATGAAAGCAACACTCAAGATGTATTCTTCATGTACCATGTTTCATGTGCTTAATTTCTCCTATTACAACCTCTCGGAAATGTAATTATTAAAGTATACAGACAATGGCAGAAATCTGAAATTATAAGCATTTGAAAGAGGGAGCACAGAAGATGTCTGGAAAATTAAAAAGTAAGCAACCTTATTGCTCATCATAGACGAACTGATGATATTCAGTGACAAATATGGAGAATGTAATGAACTGTACAGTTATACAATTTGACATTTCAATAATATGACGGGAACTAATAAGCATGAGTGATCAATTATGTCAATAAGAGGCTCAATCTTTCTCTAGAGATCACATCCAAATCCAAATAACCCAAATTGATATGGAATACGAAGAATCATTCTCTTTCAATATATGCAGAATGAACAAATTAAGCTTAAACATGGAAAAACATCATAAAGAATAAAATGAATTCCAGTATTGTAAACTCATGAAAAAATTTCATTTTTATTCTATTGGCTAGATTCAACATAATTGCAACTAGAATTGCAACAAGAGAATCTGAGTATCTACAGAAGAGGGAACGCACCCTTGAATTTCTCTAGTAAGTACAACAAATGAGATTATTTCAAATACTTAAATGATCTTAAGAACTCAATTGAAAGTAAATCCTACAAAAATCTGAATCTCTAACCTAAAAGGAAAAGCTTTTCTTGTTTCGTTTCTTAGTAATCAGTTCTTACTTTCAATTTTCTGATAACTTTTGTCCGAAAGGGTTTCTAACAGATCGTAGTGACCATAGTGATGATGAAATAACACCTTAATAGGCTTGTTATTCTTTTCATACTCTTGGCCATAGTTTGTTATATTTTTCAAATCACCTGAGCTTCTTTCAATTAGAAAGACTGAAATCGGCGTCCTGCAAAATAATCCAACAAGAAAGAGACTTTCCTTCTCAATCCGTATATATGAAAACAAAAACAAAAAAACTGTGCAACTGCAACCATAGTTTAGCATCAAACCTGGGCTTAAATTTCACAGATAATATGGTAAGCATGTTCAGTTTTAAGTTCCTAGAAGAAAACAGAAACCTACCGAAGAACATGCGAAGCCATGAGCAACTCGGGCTCTCCACCCCATTCAGTAGGATCCCTCATACGCTTCACATAATCATCAAAATCACCAAGGTCCCTGAACAAACCAAAAAGAATTATGTCAATTCCGTATTCTAAACAAATACAGAAGTATTTTTTAGTCACTTAAACCAAAAAGCTCACCATTGATCAAATTCATTTCGCCTCCTTAACAGTTCGTCCATAACCTACATATAGCCAGTTATAAGATCAATAACAACTTCCCAACACAATGTTGAATGGGCAATTGACAAGAAAAAAAAATAAGAAAAAAAATACTCACTTGAGCTCTTAAGTCATCAGCGAGTTCACCTTCACGATTCATATCTGGAGCTTCTTTGCCACTTCTCAAGCAAACCCCATGTGCCAAGGCTCTAAACAAGCATCGGCCATCAGCAAGAACTCCTGCAATAAACTTATCAATATCTTCCCATTTTGTCATTTCAACAACTATTTACACTACAAATTACACAGCAACCTTAATGTTGCACCCTCGCTATCAAATTGAACACCTTACCAATCGAGATACAAATGTTGGTATTCTCATATAATCAAAATGAAGGCTATAATCAAATTTCAAATAAAAATTCCTGTCAGAACTTACAAGAAAACAAAAATTCAAACCATGAATTCAAAAAAAAAAAAATCCTTTTTCCAGCATCAAATTGAACCTCAATCCTACTCTATAATCAAATTGAAGTTACCAAAAATCAAAATTGAAAATCTAACATACTCTTTTAGATTTTAATTTTAAATTCCTACTGGCAATATCAAAATTCAAAATCAAATCTAAGTAATTAAATTTTAATTCGTAACAATAAATATTGGAAAATTCAAACCTGTGATTCTGTAATCAACAGACCCCTTATCATTAGGGGTAGTATTAATCTTCTTAACCTCCTCGGCTACAACTTTACTACTCTTTTTCTTCTTCTTCGAAGTCTCTTCCTTCACAGCAGATGTAGAACAACCAGTAGCAACAGAAGCAATACTACTAGTAGTAGTAATCAAATCATGATTCCCATCACAAAACCCAATCGGAGCTAAACAATCACAAACACCAAACAACAACCAAGCCGAATCTGAGCCATGTAACCATCTAGCCGGTCTCACATCCGATGAAACATTCCAAGATCCTTCCCCTTTATGTTCATAATGAAACGACAATATTGGTTGATTTTTACAATCCCCATTTGATGGTAAGATTCCATGCCATATCGATGCAGCACCAATACTACTCGAACCAGTGACACAACTAGCACCACCATCAACACCGGAGGCGCCGTTGAGTTTACATGCGGAGGTATGAACACGTTTGTATCGATCTACAACTGGTAATTGAAGAAATGAAACAGGATTTGTAGCGATTCGATAATGAATTCCACTATGGGCGTTTGATAACGCCGCTACAATCCAAGACTTGGGCCGTGCACACAATACTCCAAGCATTGACGATTTTTTCTGAAGAAATCACAAATCAAATCAGGAAGAAACCATTGACGATATTATTCAAGCAAACAAAGCTCTGCTCTCTTTTATGGATTACTGACTGTAAATACCCCTCGGATGATTTGTTGGAGTTGTTTGGTGGGCCCCGCTCGGAAAGTAGGGCATCTTTAAAAAATATATTCCAGACGATTCTTTGTGTTATGGTGTGTGTTTCATACCACTCGCTCCTCCCGTTTTTATTGTGTTTTCTAAAATGATGGGATGGATATTGACCGTTGGATTAATGTGATGGATAATGTGGGTTGTGGAGTTTGATTCGGGGAATTTATTGGCGACAGCTGTGACACGTAATATGGGATAAAAGGTGTTTGAGATATACAGGAAAGTATATTCATTTGTTTTGGTTTAAATATGGTAATGACTTTAGTGACCTTTATGAGATTATAGCTGTTACTAGGTGTGATTTGTTGCGCAAGAATACAAGGGCGAAGTGTGTCTTTTTTGTGATTATATGCAAATTAGGTGTGATTTGTCCACGTGGGTGAATAATAGCTGTTACTTTTAAGGCTTTGGCTTTTGTAAAGCGACAAGGGCCGAGGGACCTCCCGAATTTTTGTGTACCAAAAATGTCCTAAATGGGATGCACGGTGGGAGCTTTGTTGTGTTGCCATCGTGGCAGATTTTTGCTAATGTCGTCATTGCTGGTGTATGCATATGGAAGTGTCGTATCCGTCTCTATTTCTATATGGGTCTTGTCTCTACTAACTCTAAATAGTAATAAGTCTGCAATTAATTTTCAACGACAATGGTGCTTTCTCAAAGAAAAAAAAAAATATTTGAGTAATAGATTGTCATTTATTTTTTCCCTCTTAGGAAAAATGATACAGTACCTTTTTTCTTTTTAAAAAAATATATTTGCATATTTGTAGGCAAAAGTGACAAATGAGAATATAACTTGTTTTTTTTTTTTTTTGAACATAATTTCACTTCACAGTGAATGTCAAATCTGACATTTCATAGGATAACTAAATCTACACTAGATAAAATTTTCATCATTGTATCCTGCGGATACAATGATGAAACTTAGTTCTAAGTCGTTAATCTTTCAGACTTTTAAAGCGAAAAGATATGTCTGGTTGTCCCAATCGACGTTTTCTGAAAGAAAATCAGTGTCGAGTCATCTTTGATAACACGTGTTAAACTTAGTTCTGAGCCATTATTGAAGTTTTCCGAAAGAAAATGAGAAGTAGAATGTCTTATGAATACGTTAAAACACGGGAAACTTTGTTAAAACTTTAGATAAAGTAAAATCATAATATTAACATAGTTACTATTGGTTGGTGGATATCAAAGATGTTGATACATTATGTGCTTTAATTATGATTAGTGTTGTTTATGATTCTTTTTATTCATTTGAGGTATATCATTGTGATTTCTTATTTATCATGTCATGTGTTAAATGTATGGCGGAACAAATGGAACTATAATATTATTATTTTTTTTTATTATTTTTTTTTTTCAAATAAGACTAGAATCATCGCCACATACATTCAAATTTTTATCGAAGATCGTCGCTTGGTTTTTCTTCGTAGGAAGTTGAATTTAGGATGGGCCAAAATTCTTTATAAGTAAAATTCGAATATCACTGATATCAAGGTGGTCAAAGACCAGGACAAAAAATCTTTTTCGAATGAGTTAAATACATAGTTAAGAAGCAACAATGAGTAGTCAATATAATACTAGATAGATAACCAAATAAAGAGTATAATGAAAAAATAAATTAGTAACAGAGCGTAATTGAAATTGTTATACTGTGTTGCCTGTTTTCATCGGCGGAACTATGTCTGGACTAGAACTGGCTGAAGCCACCCCTAGCCGACCGTTTTTTTTTTTTTTTGCTTACTTAGGTAGTAAATTCTAGCCTAATATTCATCAAGCCCAGTCCAAGCCAGAGTAAGTTTAGTTAAATCCTTTTATGCGAAATGAATAAATAAATATTTTTCATTCTCTTAGTTTGAGCGGGAGAAAGAGGGGAATCAGGAAAACCCTAGGTGAGGAGATAAGATTTGATGTCAATAATAAGATGAAATTCTTTTTTTTTTAACTTACTTGCTTAATTTCATGACCAGGGGATCACTTTTTTTTTTTTAATTTGACTACTTGATATTACAATAACTAGGATTTTTTGGTTTGTAAACCGTAACTTTGTATAATTAAAGAGTTGAATGTCTACAATCTAATTTTTATGCTAATTGTGATGACACAAATCTATGATTATCCAATTTGGTGTGCGAGTTGATGAGAACTGAATTTTATATATTATGATATTAGTTTTGATTAATTAATCGTTTAAGAGAAGGACCTTCTTCACCTTAATTTCAATTTCCTATCTGAAAGTATTAGGAGGGGATTGAATATGTAATATTTATTTTATTCAATATTTATAAAGAAATATGTATTCACTGCCTTAAGTATGAAGGACCGTTTAATATCTGAATTTTTTAAATTTTTTCGCTTAAGTGTTACTTGTTGGTTTAAGACAAGTATTAACGACTCAGGTTGTAAATTCATATATCTGATTTTTTTGTTTTGTTAATTTCTTACTTTTTTTTTAAAGTGTGTTTAATCTTTCTTGTGTCGTTTTATATTGTCTATAACGTTAATGTGCATCGCATAGTAATAGAATCAATCTTTATTACATGTAGACAAGATACGATGTCGTCTCATCATCAACCATCCAACGAGGAAGATTGGAAGCATTTTACAATCCTATATCCAAAGTAGATGGGTCATAAAGTGTTGCATGAAATATTAAGCTCAATAAATTAGTTATTGAGAGAGTTGAACCTGGAGAATTGAGCACTCGAAAAACTGGAATTGAATAAGACATCCTGTAATGCAACATCCTGTAATCGAAGAGAGTTATTCAAAGGATGTAAGTTAATCAATTACAAATTGATCCGGGATTACAAACTCCAGTAATGCACATCCTGTTAACAAGCGTAATGAAGTTCGGCAGGCGTATTTATTGTTGGGGCCTTATCAACCGAAATATCCTCTCACCCGATTTGGAAAAACAACATCGTGGATTTAATTTTATCTGGTTTGCGCAACATCCTTGGTTGATATATTCACCTTCTGAAGATATTGCATATTCTTTTCGTTATTTTCTCTTGAAACAAACCCACCGAAACACCCAACATTCACTAGTGAAGGTTTTAAAAGATGAAGATATGTTAGTAATGGAAAAGGATATGCATTGCTAAAATACTCTAGAAATGTTGATTTTGGACACTCTACTTCCCAAGGTAATTCTAAATCTTTTAAGAATTCATCTCAAAAAGTAAATATTTTGGTAGACAGGCAAATAAAAGAGCATGTAAAGAGACATTGGTTGCGTCTCAAAACAAAAATTGACTATTTAAGATGGCTTATGGGTCAACAATATGCTTTCAGATGTCACGAAGAGTCAACGGGTTCAAGGAATCATGGGAACTTTATTGAGTTGGTTAAATATTCAAGATCATTTAATGAAGATGTGAATGTAGTTATCTTGGAGAATTCTCCTGGAAATTTCACTTATACTTCACCTCAGATTCAGAAAGATATCTTGAATATTATATCTAACAGAGTTAGAAGTAAGATTTGCGAGGAAATTATAAATGCTAAATATTGTATACTTGTTAATGAGTCACGAGATGCTTCCAAGAAAGGGAAAATTGTGAATATTTTAAGGTATGTGTATATTGACGGTTATGTTCGAGAAAGGTTTTTTTTATATTCAACATGTTGACGATAATCATGCTTTAAGTCTGAAAAGGGAATAACAAAAATTCTCAATTATTATGATCTGCAAGTTGAAAACATGCGAGGGAAATGGTATAATGTACTATTAATATGCGTGTTCAGTGGAATGGCTTACAAGTCTTGTTTCTCAAATAATGCAAATATGCATACTATGTTCATTGTTTTGCACATCACCTTCAATTAGCACTTGTGAAAACAATTGAAACTTCGGGCACAGTTTGGAAATCCTATTCAATGTCTCAACTGTCAGTCTCGTTATATCTTCTTCACATCGGTTTGGTGTTTTCAGTTTGTTCAAGGAGATGAATTGCGTAAAAGTTAGCTAGTTGTGAACTTGAGACATGGAAAAGGGAAAAACAAATAGGTAGTTTTCCATGTGTTTCAGAAACCCTTTGGGGATCTGAAAAAGCGGGGTACAACAACCACACTCAATATTTCGCTTAGAAATTTGTATGGACAAACTCCAATATACTTTCTAGAGAATCAGTTAGACAGTCAGACTCAATCTAGATAAAAAGTATATCAAAGAGTTTATATCTTAATCTCTCGATTTGATATATATTCAAGCAAATAGAAATCTGCGAGTCTTTATCAAATACTAGAGAGATAACTTGGATGGTACCAAAGACCAATATCCAAGTGTCAATCAATTTAAATCAACAACCAAAAGGTCGGATATTCTAATTGATTGAACAACGCACAACCTATGATATTTCAATTATATAACAAAATATAATGCGAAAAAGAAATAACACAGACACCAGAATTTTTTTAACGAGGAAACCACAAATGCAGAAAAACCCCGGGACCTAGTCCAGATTGAACACACACTGTATTAAGCCGCTACAGACACTAGCCTACTCCAAATTAACTTCGATCTGGACTGTAGTTGAACCCCAATCAATATCACACTGATCCAAGGTAGAGTTATGCTCCTACCTCTTTGATCCCAGCAGGATACTACGTACTTGATTCCCTTAGCTGATCCCACCCACAACTAAGAGTTTCTACGACCCAAAGTCGAAGACTTTAATAAACAAATCTGTATCACACAGAAAAGTCTACAGTAATAGATAAATCCGTCTCCCACGAATATACCTATGAGTTTTGTTTCGTATTTTGATAGATCAAGGTGAACATGAACCAATTGATAAATCGAACTTATATTCCCGAAGCACATCCTATATTATCAATCACCTCACAATAATGTTAACCGACGCAACGAAAAA